>NW_020450648.1:0-1044 GCF_003343035.1 Apteryx rowi
TTTGCGGCCGGGTGCCCCCACCCCGGGGCGCAGCGGCTCTCGAAGCAAAGCTTTATTTGAGCTGTATTAAAAAATAATAATAATAATAATACCCGCTTTGGGAACGGCCCCGGCCCTGGGGAGACGGGTGCTGGGGCGCCCCGGGATCCGTTGGGGAACCCTGGGATCCAGGGCATCTGGGCACTCCGGGATCAGGGCACTCGGGCACCCCAGGGATTGGGACACCCCAGGATCGGGGACACCCACGGATCATGGTACCTAGGCACCCAAGGATCGGGTCATCCTGGGGTGGGGGCACCCTGGGATCAGGGACACCCAAGGATCAGGGCAGCCCGGGATCGAGGCACCTGAGCACCCAGGGATCAGGGCACCCAGGGATTGGGGTACCTGATCACTCAGGGATCGGGACACCCAAGGTTTGGGGCACGCAGGCATTGGGGTACCTGGTCACCCAGGGATCGGGGTACCTGGACGCCCAGGGATCGGGGCACCCAGGGATCGGGGCATCTGGGTGCCCAGGGATCGGGGCACCTAGGCATTGGGACACCTGATCGCTCAGGGATTGGGGCACCCAGGGATCGGGATACCTGATTGCCCAGTGATCAGGGCACCCAGGGATCAGGGCGCCCAGGAATTGGGATACCTGATTGCCTGGGGATCAGGGCACCCAGGGATTGGGATACCTGATCACCCAGGGATTGGGAGACCCAGGGATCAGGGCACCCAGGGATTGGGATACCTGATCACTCAGGGATTGGGGGACCCAGGGATCAGGGCACCCAGGCATCGGGATACTTGATTGCCCAGGGATCGGGGCACCCAGACATCAGGTCATTGGGGCACCCAGGGATCGGGGCACCCAGGCATCGGGATACCTGCTCACCCAGGGATCAGGGCACCTGGGGATCAGGGCACAGAGGCATCAGGATATCTGATCACTCAGGGATCGGGGCACCCAGGCATCGGGATACCTGCTCACCCAGGGATCAGGGCACCTGGGGATGGGGATACCTGGGCATCCAGGGATCAGGGCACCCAGGCATC
>NW_020450649.1:0-1042 GCF_003343035.1 Apteryx rowi
CCGCGGGCGCCCCGCAGTGCGCCATGGTGGAGTCGCACCTCTCGGACCGCCTGACGCTGCACGTGGACGTGGCCGGCAACGTGGTGGCCGTGGCCGTGGTGGCCGTGCCGGGCGCCTGCCGCGGCGCCGAGGTGGAGGACGTCGACCTGGAGCTCTTCAACACCTCCGTGGCCCTGCGCCAGCCCGTGCCCGCCGCCGTGTGAGTGCCTTGGGGACACGCGGGGACACGGGGGGGACACGTGGGGACGCGGGGACGCTCTGGGGTGGATGCAGGGGCAATATGGGGAGGATGCGGTGGAGAACGTCAACGTGGAGGTCTTCAACGCTTCCGTGGCCCTGCGCCAGCCTGTGCCCGCCACCACGTGAGTGCTTTGGGGACACACGGGGACCTTGTGGGGACACGGAGGGACACAGGGACACTAGGGGGTGGTTATGGGGACGGTATGGGGGGCACATGGTGGAGGACGTCGACCTGGAGCTCTTCAGCACCTCCGTGGCCCTGTGCCAGCCCGTGCCCACTGCCGTGTGAGTGCCTTGGGGACACACGGGGACCTTGTGGGGACACGGGGGGACACAGGGACACTAGGGGGTGGTTATGGGGATGGTATGGGGGGCACATGGTGGAGGACGTCAATGTGGAGGTCTTCAGCACTTCCGTGGCCCTGTGTCAGCCCGTGCCCGCCACCACGTGAGTGCTTTGGGGACATGTGGGGACACGGGGGGGGACACGGGGACGCTCTGGGGTGGACGCGGGGGCAATACGGGGAGGATGCGGTGGAGAACGTCAACGTGGAGGTCTTCAGCACCTCCGTGGCCCTGCGCCAGCCCGTGCCCGCCGCCGTGTGAGTGCCTTGGGGACACGGGGGGACGCGGGGACGCTATGGGGTGGACGCGGGGGCAATAGGGGGAGGATGCGGTGGAGAACATCAGCGTGGAGGTCTTCAGCGACATGGTGATCGTATGGGGGGGACGTGGGGAGTGCAGTGACCCTGTGGGGGGGGACGCGGTGGCCCTATGGGGATGCAGTGGCCCTGGCGGGGGG
>NW_020450650.1:0-22908 GCF_003343035.1 Apteryx rowi
CCTCGCCCTCGAAGGGGAAGCAAAAGCCCCAGAGAAGGAGGCCTCGAAGGCGAAGGACAGCAAGTTCAAAATGCCCAAGTTCGGCATGCCTTCCTTTGGCTGGTCCAGCAGCAGAGAGGCCAAGGGCGCCGTCGCCGCCGACGTGGACGTGAGCCTCAAGGAGCCCCAGGTGACGGTGCCCTCGGGAACCGCCGAAGCCGAGCTGACCCTGCCCGCGGCTGAGATCCAGGCTCCTGGCAGTGGTGATGTCATAGTTTCCTCCTCTGGAAAAGATGGTGAGATGGGTAAAGCTAAAAGTTCTCTTTTTAAAATGCCAAAATTTTCTCTCTCCAAAAGTTCTAAAGCACAGGTGCAGAGCACGTCCAATATTGATTTTGCTCAGGCGGAATCTTATGTATTAGCCAAGGAAACCCCTGATATTCTTTCCAGCAGTGTTGGACCAAAACCTCCCCCTGATGATAAGGGAGAAACTTCCTCTAAATAYACTAAATTTAGAATTCCTAGTTTGGGTTTCTCTAAAGTTGACATTGGTTCTTCTAAAATTGAACAGGATTCTGCATTACCAACAGGGGATGTAACTCTGACTAAATATGAAATGAATGTACCAGAATCTGAATCCAAAATATCATCTCTTGCTGATATGAATCTTTCTGCCACAGATTTTGAAATCTTAACTGAGGAGGGTTCTTTGGAGCAAAGTATTCTGAAGTCAGGAGGTAAAACACCAGTTGCTGAAATATCTGTGGGTGACACAGAATATACAGTTAAAATACCCAGATTCCGAAAACCAAGATTTGGAATTTCTTGGTCTAAGGGAAAACCATCAGAAACTGACATTCATTCTAAAGTTCAACCTGAAATTTCCAAGGAGAAGATAACATCTGATATAGCTGATATTGGTAGTGAAAGTCTAACTCAAGTTCCTGAAGCTGAATTAGGTGTAAAAATGCAAAAGCCTTCACCTGAAGTTGTTCTGGATACAGCAAAGTTGGATGTCAGTCTTCCATCAATGGAAGTTACCATGCCAAAGGTAGAAATGGAAATCGGGCATTCAAATTTAGAATGCAAGGCAGAACAGGAAGTAATTTCGGTAGAGAAGGATATTGAGGAGAAAGAAAGCAAATTTAAAATGTCAAAATTCAAACTGCCTTCATTCAGTTGGTCCCCAAAGAAAGAAGCAGTTGTTCCCTCTGAAGTTGAGGGACATCTGGAGGAACCCACCCCACCTGCTTTGTCTGGAGATACAGAATCTGAATTAACCCTAACTATCTCTGAGAATCAATATCCTAGTGTGGAATTGGATACATCAACAGAAAAAGATGGTGAAAAGGGCAAAATGAAAAAGTCCCAGTTTATCATGCCAAAGATCTCACTCCCTAAAGTGAAGGGTCAGAAAGTCCATGTCTCTCAGCCCAAACTAGAAACTGATGTTTGTGGTCCCAAAGAAGGAGGTGTTTCAGTGCAGAGGTCTGAGAAAGGAAGCAGTGGAGATGGGGCAGGAATGGGTATAAAGATGCCAAAAGTTAGAATCTCTACCCTGGAATTTTCCAAATCAGAAGTCAAAGCTCCCAAAGTAGACATGGATGTTAGCATGTCTACAGGTAAGGTCATACTTCCTGCATGTGAAGTCAGTCTTCAACGGGTTGACCTGACATTGAAATCAGCTGCTGCTGATGCCAGCCTCTCCAGCTCAGATATTAAGATGACAACAACTGAAGGCTCCCTTGAGTTGAAGAGTCCTGAGACAGCGGTTGAAAGAACATCAAGTGAAATTGCTATGGGTACTGTAGAAATAAAACATGAAGGTCCTGAAGGAAAAACTAAAATGTCTAAATTCCAAATGCCAAAGTCTGGAATTACACATTTGAAAGGAAAAGTGCCAGAAAAGGAGGTCATACAATCCAAATCAGAGATCAGYGTTCCCCAGTTAAAAGCGATGATAGAAATTGCTGACATCGGTGTTGAAGCACCAAATTTGGAGGTGGAATCTGCTGCAGAAATAGAAAATTCCATCCCTAAAGCCCAAATGCCTGAAGCTGACAATAGGGCATCAAAGATTGATGTCCRCCTCCCATCAGGTGACATTTCTATCCCAAAGACAGACAGTGATATTCAGGATTCAGATACAGCACCAAAAGTTAAAGGGGAAATAAAGCATGGAGATATAGATGGAGAAGAGAAAGAAGGACATTTCAAAATGCCCAAATTCAAACTTCCATCCTTTAGTAGGTCACCAAAAAAGGAAGCATGTGTTAAACCAGATTCTGGAGCACATCTGGAAGATGATAAACTTACTGTAGTGTCAGGCAGAATAGACACAGAAGTGACAGGAACTGCAACTGATGATCAAGGTCCTAGCACAGCCCTTGATCTGGAAATTTCTGCAGGAAAAGGTGAACAAAAAAGTCCAATTAAAAAGCTGCAATTTGTCATGCCTAAAATTTCACTCTCCAAAATCAAGATTCCCAAATCTCAGGTGAAATTGCCAAAAGTTGAAGCTGATGCTACTATTCCTAAAATAGAAGAAGATGGTGATGATTCAATACAGATACTTGATATAGAAAGATGTCATTCCAAAAGCACAGAAGAGGGGGCACAAATAAGTATAAAAATGGCTGAGGTTAAGATCCCTGCTTTGGAGTTTTCCAGAACAGAAATTGGAGCCTCCCAAACTGACATGGGTGTCAGCTTAGCAAAGGCTGATGCTGCTCTGCCTGCCTCAGAGGGCAGTCTTCAAGAGGTTGTCCTAAAATCAAGTTCTGCTGATGAAGATACCAGTCAAAAAACAGGGATTAAGTTTCCCAAAGGAGAAGCCTCAACTGAACTGAAGAGCCCTGAAACAGGAAGTGAAGGATCATCAGTTGTGGATGGAAGAAAGGTGAAATTGGAAGGTCTTGAAGGGAAGATTAAAATGCCCAACTTCCAGAAGGCAAAATTTGGAATCTCCCTAACAAAAGTGAARGGGCCAGAGCCTGAGATCAGCTCTCCAAAAACAGAAGCTGAGCTACCTCAACTACAAATGACAACAGAAATTGCTGACATTGCTGTGGGAGTTCCAGCATCAGAATTTAAATCTGATACTTCAGATCCAGGAGTGGAGGTTTATGCTGGGAAGATCATAACACCTCAGGTTCTGACAGCTGGCACTGAAGGTCCCAAGGTAGACATTAGTCTCCGATCAGTGACTACATCAATGACAGAGGGAGCTATTGAGAGCCCTGAGGAGAAGGATATAAAATTAAAAGAACATGAAATAAAAGCTCAAGAAATTCAGACTGAAGAACATCAGGGATGGTTTAAAATGCCAAAATTCAGAATACCTGCATTTGGCCGGACATCCTTAAAGGAAAAAAAAGGTGATGCTGATGTTGAAAGAAGTCTGGAAAAGCCTCAGATAGGCATTCCCTTTGCTGAAATACAAACTGAAATAAATATTCCCGAAAATATCTTATCATTGCCACATGCAGCCACTGAAATTACTATTGAAGAAGAGGACATTCTAAAATTAGGAGATTCTGTGAAGAGTTCTGATGTTAGCCTGCCAAAGATGGAAGGAGATATTTCATTATCTGCAGAAAGTACAGATAGTAAAGTGGATATTCCAAAAACTGAAACTTATGCAGATGTAGTTAAGCGCAGTGCTGAAGGACAAAAAATGCATACTTTGGAATTCAGAGTATCTTCAGCAGAATTGTCTAAAACAGAAATAAGTGCTTCAAAAATTGACAAAGGCAGCCCAAATAAGTTTCCTACATGGGATCTGACTCTTCAAGAGCACAAAGTCAAATCACAGGATATAGAAATCCCCAAAGTAGAAAGTTCCATCGAGTTAGAGACTTCAAGAGTAGAATTTAAACCTTCATCAGCTGAAATGACTCTAGATGCAACACGGGAAAAAATGGATGTTAGTCTTCCAAAGGCAGAGCTGGCCATCCAAGGTCAAGATGCAGCAATTAAGACAGGAAAGCTAAAGGATGAGATGAAAATTATAGGAAAAGATGGTCAAGGAAGCCAACTGAAAAGGCCTGTGTGTGAATGGTCTACAACAAAGGGGTCAGAAGATGATGTTTATGTTGCAGCTAAGCTGGAAGATCTGAAGATAGAAGTTCCAGGAGTGGAAATGGATGTTAAAATTGGCAGAGTAGATCCTGAAATAGAATTTCAAGTGGAAAGTGTTGAAAAGGACATGTCTGCAGGAACGGAAGTGCAAGTAGAAGACAGAGAAGAAACAAGTAAAATTAAAACATACAAGTTTAAGATTCCAAAGTTTGGAGTGTTGCGTTCAAAAGTGAAGGGTTCTGAAGATGATATCAATTTGCCTAAGTCAGAAGCTGTTTCAGTGCCTAAAAGTGAAATAGGCACAGCAGAAATCCAGTTTCAAAAATCAGAAGGATCCTTTGGCCTAAAAAGTGATCTTACAGAACCATCTGCCAGAATGACAATGGACACTGTGGGCACACCAGAAGACGACCTGGAGGTAAATATAAAAATTCCAAAATTAAAAATACCAAGATTCACTTTCAGAGCTTTCCCAACTGAAGCTGATGTTTCAGTGTTAAAATTGACAACAGATTCTAAAGGAACTAGTACTGACATTGAAGTAGTGCAACTGGAAGCAAGCTCTGCAACCCCTGCAACACCAGAGGCTCTAGAGGATGGTATTCAAAAGGCAAAAAGCAAAATTCTAATGCTGTCTGAACCTGACATTAAAACAGCACAAATGACTACTACCATAGACTCCTCTGTTAATACAGGGCAAGATATTCATTGGTCGTATGTAGAGGGTGAAGAAATACATGAGAAAGTGGAGCCTGAACATGTTGCTATTGAAAGGTGTGAGATTTACACTACTCAGATACTGAAAGAATCAGAGATTCTCTCATCAGAAGTTAAAACTGCTACTTTGGGATTCTCATTGCTCAAGGTGAAGCTGCCTGAATCACATAGTAACTTAGATGTGCTAGTTCAGCAATCTTCTACAGAATATAAAACTGATGTATCAGTGAGCAAACCTAAATATTCTGATGAAAACTCTGAAGCATTAGCACAGAAAACTGGCAATGAAGAGCTTAAATTATCTGAAAAAACACACATTGAGACTGAAGAATCTAGTGGAGCAGTATCTAGTGGTGTCAGTTTGCCAAAGTTAGAAACATTTGCTGTTGAAGTAAAGCCTTCCAGTAAACCTGAAGACAGTCATCCTGATAAGTCACCGGAGGGAATAATGGTAGCTCCTCTCTCTAAAGATGACGATGTAGCTGAAGCACTAGAAGATGAAGAAAAAGGCATAACTGATCAAAAAGAAAAGACTGATAGTAAAAGATCTCCTGTAAGATTCAAATTTTGGCTTCCCAATATTGGCTTTTCGTCTTCTGGTGATGAAACAAGCTCAGATTTAAAAACAGAAGTAAAAAAATCAGTTCCAGAAGACATGAAACCCACTGACACATTAGACAATGATTCTTCTAAGCAAACTGAAAAACCTGGATGGTTTAGATTTCCCAAGCTTGGTTTCACATCTCCTTCCAAAAAGGCAAAGATTGTTGACAAAGAAGAGGAGACAGGACATAAAGACAGAACAAGCTCAGATGAAGACAGTCCATCAGATAAACCTGATATATTTTTTGATGCACAAGAAAGCTTGTCACCTAAAGAAACAATAACAGAGAGTGAAAAAAATGAAACTGATGGGACTTCATCTAATGTTCCGGTTTCTCGAAATATCGTTACATCTTCAGCAAGAACTGAACTAATCTTGTTGGAGGAAGAAAAAGGTAGTCAGTCAAATATTCCTGGAGATGCAACCAAATGAGAATTGTCTTTTCCCAACCCCCAATGAAACTAATCTGAACATACAGAGAAAAAAAATCTGTTTTCTGAATTTTCCAGTAACTGAAAATGAAACAAAACTTAAAACTGACATTTATGAAGACAGTTTGTTGAACATAATTTACTATATATAAATTTTCAAGTACATGAATGTGCTGTACTGCACACTAATAAAATCATTTGTTTCTTCAAATCTACCCCAAAAGAAACAAACAACTTCTACAGATACAGGGGAGTTCATAGTTTTAGCAAAGTCTGAAAAGATACATGAACTGTGAAAGTAAACCACTGAAAGGCTCAAAGACAGGAAAAAGACTTATTAAATAGGCTTCTCAAAAATACACTGATTATGTTTAGATTATAGATTATTTGCAGAAAGGAGTATAAACTAATACTATGAGAACTATACTTACCCATTTAGATTTTATATTGAAACCTGCCTGACCTATTTTGCTTTTTTATTAAAATATTTTCTTTATTTCAGCTAGAGTATATGTATATTCCATATTTTAAAATGAAAAATAAAAACAAAATACTAGTGTAGATAGAATAACACTTTACCCCTTCCCCTCTTTTCTTTTTTTGATTATTGTGGTGGTTCATACTTTGCCTTAAAAGATTTAAAAAAATAAATAAATTCGAGACCAAAAAACATATAATTGATTCAAAGTTTCAAAATACCAGAATAAAACATGGTGACAAATAAAAATGAGAAAAATGTGGGTAAATAAAGTTTTTATGTATATATTTACTGACTAGTTAAATGCATAAAATACACAGAATGATCTGTCACACTTTGGTGGAATTGCTTCAAAGATTTTCTGGGAAAGTAGATGTATATAATTATTTACCTCTTTGTTTATATTAATGCTTCTCTCAAGTGCACAGCCAAAACCAGAGTGCATATGTGACAGCATTCACAGGTATCATTAAAACACTGACTGTATTCTTAATTCACAATAAACTCACCATATGAATAATAACATGAGTAGCATGAGTTACTGACTGATCTGTTAGCATTTTCTGATTCTGAAAACTGCAACTGCTACTGCAAAGATGGCTTAAATTTGCAAAAGGTTTGAGTATACCTCACTAACTGCTGAAGTGGCCACTGCATGCCAGCACAGTTTCTAAATGTGGAGGTAATGTTTTCAAACTAATCTGAGACTTTTCAGCCATTATAATCCTTAGTTTTATATATTTGCATGTGCAGTCATGCTTCTTTATTGTACTTTTCTCATCCCATATTTTCTTTTCCCATATTCTGTTTAGTACAGGGAAAGCAAATACAGCAAAACATTTAAAATTTGGCTTGTAAAGGGAGTGTACTTGGTTGTCAAACCATCTCTAACTTGACGTGTTCTTCATTCCCATGTCTTTGAGGCAGGCTCAAATACTCTAAGGAGAATTGCTGGCACCTTGTGTTTCTGATATTCTCTTTGAAGAGCTTGTTCACATAAGTATTAGGCATGTACCATTTCTTTGGATCATGCAACACTTCTCTGAAGCTTCCCTAAGTTTATATGTCATTGTTCAATAGACCCAAAATTACCACATCAGCCAGCAACAACTTACCCCAGAACTGAGGAAAAGAATTATGACCAAACCAGAAAAATTGAGGCCAGGAAAATGTAATGAGTATAATAAAGGACCAGGGAAATGTAATGAGTGTAATAAAGGACACCCCATTCTAACAGCAGTTCACATTAGCCCTCAAGGTGGCCTTCACATAAAATGGTTCTCAGGTAAGTGTGCATTTACTTAGGCCCACAAATAGGAATCCACCTATACAGCAACATATGTAGGTGCCTGTTGGGAGTGGCAAAAGAATGAAGGCAATTAAAATTGATCTCTGAGATGGTAATGGCCTCAGAGCAATAATCACTATAATGTTTTAAAAGATGAATGAAATAGATGAGGAAAGAACAGTAGAAAAAAGAAGCAGCAATAAAACTGTCCTCTGTCAGTTCTGGGAGAGGTGAAGATTTGGAAAAAAGCAACCAGATTGACAAGGTAGTACACAGGTGTCTGACTACAAGAATAGCTAAGAACAGAGCTCAAAGGGGTGCAAGGCTCACAGAGACGAACCCACAGAACATACAGACATTTTGTCAACACAGTCCTGTGGTTCAATCCCACCTGCATTCTCAGTCTGAGACTCTCAGGTTACTTTCATATTTACTGTAGGTTTGTTTCATTGATTACTGCTGCTTATTTTTGAACATCTGAAAACTTGGGCTGTTCAGCTAAACACTCATGTGCAGTCTCCAGTCAAACAAACCCACAACTCTGATTTGACATGCTAAGAAAGGTATAAACACATTAAAAAAGAAAGCTGCTTCACCCCCTCCAATAATGTCATGAATTGTTCAGACATGAATGCATCTTTATTGTTTGGCTATTTTGTTACTATTTTTGAACTAGAATCTCTGATATCCCAAAAGCAAGACATTAATCCTGAATGAGGTAATACAGAGGTCTGGGAATCAGTGCCCCAGGCAGAAGAGCAGAGTCTGTGGAGATATTTATGGCATTGAAAAAATTAAATGTGCATAGAGGCAGCATAAATGGCAGGTGAGAAGTTCTCTCAGTAGCTGGGTGAAAGCAAACAAGGTATGAATTATCTAGAATAACTGGGAGAGGAAAACCTTGGATAACGGGGGGGGGGGGGGTAAATCTCAAACAGATAATATTATAGCTTTTGGATTGAGCTGGTGCCCAATGCATGAAGCCAGGTGACTTTGCTGTGTTGTCAGAATCATGAGCCTGCAGAGCCAGCTAGGTTCTCTCTTGCTGCAGTCTGTCTTGCTGTCAATAGTGCTGACCAGGCATGGCACCAAACCAAGCCCTTCTAGAAATGAGGCTGCTGGAAGAGCAGTGCGGAAGTTCTGCATGAAGCCCGCTCAGGTACTGCAGGGCCAGTTAGTGCTCCATTGTAACATGGGTACTGTGCTTCCAGACCCAAGCTGATCCTAGGAGAGTAGCCCCAAGCCCAAGAAGACCAATACTGAGAAACATCTGAGCTGCCTATAACCAGGGTTTAGCTGACTTCCAAACTAGAAAATCCGTACAAGGATAATAGATGTTGATGAATAATACTGGAGGCCCCAGCTGAGGTTGAGGACAGCCCTTACCCTGAAGAAATTAAGATCTAAATGAAAGGTACAAGCAACTGGGGGGGGGGGGAGGATTATTATTAAGCCTGTTTCACAACTGGAAAATGAAAATACTGAGAGCTTCAGGGCCTGGTTATCATTTACACCACATTCTACCTTTGCAAAGGAGAACAAGCGAGAACAAAATGAGAATCAAGTTACCAAGGGGCCTCAAAAGCCTTACAAGAAACTAGGCAATTAAATTCAGGATCCCCTGAGAACCAGTTTGTTGTCTTAATTGTAACCCCCTCCTTCATCTCTGGAGGAAAAACAACACAGGTGATGCTGTTAAAGAGAACAAAGTACCACTCTTGTGAGCAGCAATTTTTCCTTTATAAGCTGAATCTCAACCCACAGGAATCTTAAATTACCAAAAACAAGCCTCCCAGTTCGCCCAGTAACTGTGCCCCATTGAACAGCTTAGTGCTTGCAGATTTGAGCTCACAACAGCCAAAGAAAGTTTTCTTCTCCTTATTCTTGCAAAATTTACCCCCCCAAAACCACAAGGAAAATGTAGCTTCGAGTGCCATCTAGAGGAGCAAACAGAGGCAAAGTACTTTTGTGGATTATAGACAAAACTTTTCAAAAAGATTTTCAAACTAACCCTACTATTCAGATGTGCTCGTTGCGGGGCACTCGGAAAAATCTGTCCAGAGGTGGTTCCTGCATACAAGTATTAATATAGCACAGCATTACTTGTATTTTCTGGTACAGGATAATAAACCTGTGAAAGAGAGCTAGTGAAAACCAGCAAGGTGTGGTTTCTAGTTTGCAAGAAATTATAATTAGTGAATGGGAAATCTCAAAATATTAAATAGAATCTAAAAAGGGCAATGGGGGAGGAGAGGGCTAAAAGCAACTGCTTCTCATCAGTATGTTCACAAATATGTGAATACTCACAAATTTCAGTGTTACTTGTAGATATAAATAAAAGCCTTAAGAATCTGCCTTAACAACAACACACATTGGTTTGTAATGATGAATACATCAATCCAAGGAATCTTGGAAAGGCCTGGAAGAGCTGGCTAACGAGCTGCTTGGAAACCAAAAAAAGTTACAATGGAAAATTGCTTGAGATCATCTCCAGCACACATGGTGTGTGGGGGGGGTGTCTTATTTTTATGGGGGTTTGTAGACATTCACAACACTATAAATCAGTCCACAGAAAGCACCATGGCAATTCCCCTTGTTATTCTCAGCACAGGACAGGGATTCAACAGCACCAGAACACAAATTGCATCCTCCGGAGGGTGGGGAGGAGGCAYCCCGATGGGAAGCTTGTACTCCCTCTACCCAGTCCCTACTGTGCTTGTGGCACATGAGATGGCCTCAGACCTCTGGGCTGTCAGCATGGTGGCTAACACATGGTGTTAAAAATCAGCAGCATGTTTTACCGGTGCGTTTCAGGCTGACTGCGAAATATAACTGAACGGGGCACTGAYCGGATTGGTGGCGTGAGACCCTGAGCTGCCAGGTGCCTTTCAGGGCTGGCGAGGTCTGGGGTGGTTGCAGACCTGCAGAGATGGGGGTGTTGGAGCAGGACGCTCGCCCGCCTCGTCTCTGAAGCCGTGCAGAGGAGCCGCGCGCCAGGCTTTCGCCGTAGGGTCTCCCGCAGGCCCTCTCCCCGGCTGCACATCAATGCCAAAGCGAAGAGCTCACGCTCCGACTCCACACGCTCTTCTTGGAGTCATCTAACATCGCGCCGTCTCCTGAGCCTCTCAGATCTCCCTTAACCTCCCTTCGCCTCCGCCAAGGCAGGCCTGCCACGCCACRAGCACGCCGCTGGCTTAGAGCGCGCTCGCGTTTTCAGACACCACCATCTCGTGGCGGCCCAGACCCACAGCAGCGTCTGCCCGCCGAGCTGGGAGGGGAGACGCGGCGGCCCCAAGCCTGCCCTCGCCGCGCAGCCTCTCCGCCAGGACAGGACGGAGGGCAGCGGGGACGAACGCCCCCGCCGCGCTGCGCCGCCTGGCCGGTGTCTGGGGGGTCCCTGCGGCAGGTACCTGCGACACCCCCCGTGATCTATGCCACGTCGGGTGGCACAGACGTGCGTAACCAGAACACCCCGGGAGCTGCTTCAGGCAAGCTTTGTGCTGGCCCAGCGGCACCCTTTCCACGCGGTGAAGACCCAGACCACGTCCCCCGTCTCTGGCAGTGTGTCGCAGACCCGCGGCTCCCCAACCCGTGCTGCCGGAGGGCTCCGAGGAAGGGCCGCGAGGGGGCCGCACCGCACCTGCCGCTGCGGCCGGTCGGGAGCCAGACCCGCTGGTGGCAGGTCTGGTGGCACCCAAGGGCGGGTGGCATCACCACCCTGAGGAGGGAAGCGTCCCTTTCTGGAGGACGGCCGGAGCCAACAGGGGAGGGAGGTGCTCCCCTCAGCAGGGCCGCGGGGGAAGGCCCCGCGCAGCCCTCCAGCGACGGCCATTGGGGCGCCGCGCGGGCCAGCTGCTGCCCACGGGACAAGGAGCCCGACCCACCGCCCCAGGAGGGAGCGGGGCAGCCCCAGGCCTGGGCATCGGGCACCTCTGCGGGGATCCCTGCGCTCCCCTGTTTCTAAGCAACATATCGATCTGCCCCATCTACACCCTAACATCACGCTCAACCAACGGGGTAACGGGGCCCTCGGAAGAGCAGCCGGCGGGCGCCCGCGGCCCCCATGGAGAGAGGCCCCGAGGGCAGAACCCRCCTCGCAGCGGCAGAGAAGGACGTAAGGGCACGAGGGCCAGGTCTGCGGGTCCCCCCGTGACCCTGCGTCCCAACGTGGACAGCAGCTGGCTCACGCCTATCAGGGCCGGCAGCGGGACAGCCCTAAAAAAGAGGAAGCGGGCTGTCGCAGCGCGCCCCATGGCCGCACTAGCAGCCGCACCGCACCTTCGCCGCCTCCCTCCCTCCCTCCCTCCCTCTGGTTAGTTCCCCTACGCTCATGCCCGGACACATCCAAGCGCTCCCGCGCACGCAGGGATCTGGAGTGACTGAGCTGGGAGACAGCTCCACGATTTAAGTCTCGGGCTTTTAACTCTGATGGGCAATTGCCCTCCAGACACTTAAATGCAGGTACTTCCCTGTACCTTTAATGCCTAAATGCTTTTAAAAATGTGCCCTTAGTATTGTAGGTGGTTGCTTATATGGCTCAAAGCTTTTAGCTGTCATWTTTTATTTTATTTAAGAAATGCTTAAATGCACGTAAGCAGACACTGTTAGTAGAACATTAATGTTGAAATATATAGCTTCCTTAGGTAGCACAGCACAGCAATAATGTTCTGTTTCTGTAATATCTGGTTATTCCTTCCATGTCCACTTTAATATCAGATAGCTTGTCATATAATTATGTGCACATTTTATTAACTCCGAGATGGGATAATCATATACAGCAAAGAAAATGTCACACACTGACTAATGATTATGCAGGTAGACTCAACTATGAGAAGTTCTCACATCATCAAACAGTTTGGACACCACGAGGAAGTGATTTCTCTGACAAAGACATAAAGTTCACAGGGAACAAGATTTAAATATCATTTTGTTTCTATTTTAAATTTATATTTTAATTCACATCATAATCTACCTCTCCAGTTACAGTCTTTCTGCCCATGCACATCTTCCAAATTCACTGAATATTTGGAATTCCAGTCCCGCTCAAAAAGCTTTTTCAGTTGTTCCTGGATAGGCAGTTGCCTTCTTTGCAGGTTGGTTGAATTCTGTTTGATAATAAGTCCCACACCAGCTGTATTAATGAAGTAATCTTCTGACCAATTGGAAGTCCCTATGCAATGGAAAAATAGCTAATTAGAAAACATTCATTTTTCAGCATTTTGTTTGATCTTCATACTTGTTAAGTACACATTGCCTGAGTTACTGATTTGCTGTACAATGACAAATCTCATTAGGGCCGATGGAGCAGCAAAAATCAGGTCACCTCTTTCTTATTTCAGACCTCAACTTTAGAAAGTCAGTATTAACTGCTACCCTGAAGCTTCGTAAGTCTGATTCCTTCGGGCCTGTGGCAGAGATGCATGAGTCTGCTCATTATAAATTTTGGGGGAAAAGTACAGCATTTGGATATTAAGAGGGGGAAAAGCCAGTGTTTGATATAGACTTCTGCATTTAAAAAAAAAGAACCCTGATGTACTTAATTCTCTCTTTTTCTGTGGGCCAGTATGCTACCAGTAAAATAATCTCAAGCAGTTTGTATATTGTCAGGAGCAAAGGAATAACCGAAAATGAGCTCCAGAGCAGAACTTTACTTGTTAAAGGAAAAGAAAAGGAGAAACTGGACTCTTGATGAATAAATCCTCAGTAGTTGTTCTGAGTTAAACATGCAATGCCTGCTTTTAACACGTTTTGCCAGGCAAAGGGTGGGAATGCAGCTGTAAATATTGTATGAGGCTCTCTCCAAAGCCACCATCATTAAGAACATCAAACACTGTGCAAAAATACACATTTTAGCACTTAGTATTTCTCCTGGTGCTTGCCTTAGCCAGAAAAATCTTCTGTCAATTCCAGGAGGTCCTTAGGCATGAAAACAAATTATCCGCATATCTATCTTCAAAAGACAACTTAGTAAGAGACAAATTCTATTGAAGTCAATTGGAGGTGCCAGTCCTCAGCCCACTGGAAGATTGGGCTATTTGCTGGTTTGCATTGCTTGGAGAATGATCTGACTGAGATGACAGACCCCTTTCACATTCCCTTTTTTAAGGGATCCTAAAATGAGACTGAGAAATAATCACCATAATGACTGTCAGGAATTGAGCAGCGATTGATACTTTTGTTTTCTCATTTCCATTCCTAGAATTCTGTCCAACAAATAGTGCGTGGAATTAATTCCTCCTAGCAATTTCTTTTTATTAAAGCACGATAATGTTACATTCTAGAGCATTAGCTGTCACTGTATCACTCTGAGCATAGCCTGTGAAATTTCTACTGTGCTTGTTGCAGATTGTGTGCTCAAGAGTTGTCACACTCCACTCTTAATGGTTCACAATCATATGAAATAATCTCTTGCTGAACTTGACCTACATTATTTTTTCTCCTTCACATCTCTACTTCATCCGGGGCAGACATTGTGATAAAGCCATATATTTTGATATGTTTATCTACTCCACCTAGCAAAATTACCTTTTTTTTGATATTGCACCCCATCCTATCTCAGTCCCAGGAGTATATATCTGAAGATATTGTAACTGTTTGGAAGAACAGAATACCTACCAATATAGGCTACTTTATCAGTGACCATGTATTTGTTGTGATTCACTCTCCCATAAGGAATGTTTGTGTGATTCAGAACTGGAACAATGAAGAGTTTCTAAATGGAGAGAAATTAAACACACATATAGAAATGCCAGAGCGAGGAACAGACCGAATAATTGGACAAAGTGGATTTTCCATATTTTCAAAGAACAGAATAGTACAGAAAGAAGGGAAGAGAATATTCCACACTGATATTAAATGCACCATAAAAGAGATTTTGCTATTATCCAAGAAAACTAACAAATAGTACTTCCACTAGACATAAAATTGGATAAGCAATTGAGATCAGATAACGATAATGTTTGCTTCACAATGTTCCATTAGTGACACAGCTATTATCATTATGGGGCAGACAATTAAATGCAGTTTTAGGCAGCTGTTTAATAGATCTGCATTTACCACTGATTGCCGCTGTTATTTTGTGCTGCAATGGACTGATCACAGACAGAAACGGCACTGCAGACAATAATGTCTCACTTTTTGTGTCAGCTCTTACTAAAATCTAAAATTTCTGTTCCTTTTACGTGAAAAAAATCATTGCACCTTACTTCTGTTACTTCTCTCTGCCCTGGTATCTACACCATGTTGGGAGCTTAACCATCTCCTCCCCTCCCTATGGATCCCAGCCTAGCCTATGGCCTCTGTGTAAGACTTAGTGTTGACAAATGGGTCAATTTGTAGAGGCAGCTAGCAGAGCTTTAATTTGTAAAAATCTGTTAGTAATTAGCCCCATCTAAGATACTTCATACATGAAAAGGTTGATAAGAGCAGTAAGTTGCCATATAGACTGTTACTGACATGGTGCTCAGTGACAGCTACTGCCTTGCTATTGTCACAAGTGCTACAGGCAAGCATATGCCTTAATATCCCTTGCAATAGCTGCTTCCTCAAAGGTTATCTCTTGGATCCGATTTTCTCAAGGGTCTGAGGCTGTCAGACTGACAATGGAAACAGTCCACTCCACCAAAACCTTCTGCTTGCACATGCAACTGACAGTTTAGACACTGAAATCAGTGTGTGGGGCCCAAATCCTCAAGCTGTCTTCTCAAAGTCAGCTTTCTTGTCTTACCACGTTGACACTGATGTTGATACGTGGGTTGTTGAGAGCACGCAGCGACTTCAGGTAGTGGAACATGGCCGGGTCAGTGTGGGCCCAGCAGCTGACTAGAAGCCGTATTTGTACTTTGTAGTTGAATGCCACCCGTCTCAGAGCATTGTCGATGACTGGCCAGTATCTAGAGAAAAGAAAGTAGGTGGAGAGAGGGGTATGTCTGCAACAGGTTCACTAGAAAGCTCTGGCAGTAAACTGAGAATACAAGTGATACCATGTACAAGTGGGTTCTCTGATGTCTTTAAGAGAACTCATACCTTCATTGGGGGTATAAATAGGGTTTCTCACTTCTACCTTCTTTTCCCAGTGTGTTTTGAGACCTCCAGCTCTCTGCCAAATTTGGTTGAAATTGATCAAAAAGTTTAAAACTCAGTAAAGCGACCTCAGGCGGATGAATGCATATACACACATACACACACAGTGTGAGGCTATCAATCTCATTTCCTTAGGGAACTAAAAATAGTAATAGAAACTCCAATGGAAAACCAGATCATACAGCCCAAAGCAGAGGACAATGCAGAGCCCAGAGGAAAGCCTAAGAGCCATTTTGCAGAATATGGCCATTTCAGGCACCTGGAGACTGTTTCTAGTCTCCATGGTGGTCCTGCACCGTCAGCCAAGGCAGAAAGGCTCCCTTCCTCCCCATCGCCCTTGCTTTATTTAGTATGCAGCGTGCCCCCAAGATAACAAACACAGCTGTGCTCTCTGAACATGTGGCCTGTCAATTTTCCTGGCACTTCTGTTGGCAATGGCACAGGGAAAAATTTTTAACATCCTCCACCTAACTACTCAACACTAAGGACTGGGCAGTGTAAGGCCTAGGACTAATAGCTTCAAAAGCTTGTGTAACACTTTGGGTTTGTAGATATTAAAGCACTGAATAGAGGAAGGCAAACGTCTTTATTACAGCTTGGAGGACTGACACAAAGAGAGGTCCAGCACTCCCATGAGCAATGATGAATTAATTTCCCTAACTTATTCCTTTTAATCTGATGTATATACAAAGGCCTGACTCCTCAAATCCTTCCTCACATATAGTCCCTTCGCAATCAACAGACCAGCCATGTGCTTTCAGACTCAGGCTGTCTGCAACTTACTTGCAGATCCTGAAAAACTTGGAAAAACATGCTATTTAGAAATACTCTTTCTGAACAGTATCCATTTTTTTAATATATCACTTTCTAGTTGATTAACGCTCAGGCATTAAAACAGAAGCTTTGTTCCTGCTGCCTCAGCTGCTAGAAGAACCTAACCTGAACTAATCAGCCTTAATTCATTACACTACAGCTGGTTGCTGTGGAGATAGCCTGAGGCCCAGTGCGCCTTCCCTGGGCCTTTCAGACTCTCCTTTGCATCAGATCAGGCCCTAGATGTCACAAATGGTGGATTAAGGCTTAAGATGAAGAATGAGGAGCATTAACACACTCATTCCTAAGGGGAAAAAGAGACTTTCTGTGAACCTATTCTTAGTCAAAAAGCAGGAGATGAGAAATGCAGAAATTCAAACTTACAACAGAAACAGAAAATCCTCTAAGCCGTTTGATTTACAAAAATATTCTTCAAGTGGAAGCTAGTCCTTGAGATTTTGTTTCAAGGACAGTGGAATTATCAGTGTCTATCTATCATTCTGCAGACTTTGTGCTAACACACACTGCTACATATGCACAGCTGAACAACAGAGGCTTTACACAAGTTATTCCAGAGGACATGATGAATGATATAGTTGTGGGTAAATGGTAACCTAGAGCTCACCTTATTCTTTACAAGCCACATTGTATACATAACTATGTGTATTTTGCTTGAATTTCATTCTCAGTCAGATTATTTACAGAACTGTTACAGAAATGTTATAAGCAGATAATGCTCAGAGCACTTGGTTACATGTAAACATCCTAATTCAAGCATATCTAAGATTTGGAGTCTTTGTGGTTGTCCCATGATTCACTAACTTTCCCTGTTACTCAGATCTAAGAAGATGTGCAGAGTCTGCATAATTCTGCAGTGACCTTGGGTAGCCCACAGGGACCTTGGCAGTGGTCCACTATGCACAATTTGATCATTCCAGATCACCACCACTTTCCTCTCTTTGAAAACTGCTGCTGCATGTGTCCAGCATGCTTGAGGAACTTGGATGTCTTTAGATGGAATTATAAAAGAGAAAAATCAAAGCCCAGAAGTATCTTTTAGGGACTGTTTCAGCTGCCATGGCAGAGGTCAGCAAGGACAGAGTTAAGAGTCAGCCTCTAAATTGTGTGTCAAATATATCAAAGAGCAGACAGCAGAGCCAGAACTCAAGAACCTTCAGAGGTGAAGAACAGAAAGGAAGAAACAGGAGCTGAAGAGGGAAACAGAGCAATATTTTTCTCTGGAAAGTCTTATCTCAAGTATATTTCTGCTCTTCCCATTCTTCTCTTTCTGTATTTATAAAATTGCTATGTTGTACCTTGAATGGAATTGGACCTGATTGTCCATAGTCTGGCACTTTGCAGTTATTTCTTGCTGTGTAAAGTGCATGGGAGGTTGCTTCTAAAATGCTAGCAAAGCACAAGGGCAGTACTGTATACCATTCTTCCTGTACCATCAGTATTCATACAGCCTACAAGACAGTTGGGATGGGGGAGCAAAGCCTCAGTTCGCTCATGAAAACTGAATATTTTCATTTCAGAAAGGTGACATTTTTCCTATAAAAAGCCCAAGTTGCTACAAAAGTAACTGATAAAGTCAACTAATTTGATCAGGATCAAAATCATACCTTTCTGGATGAACGAAACGGCTGGTAGGGAAATATTCCATAACCGAAACATAGACAAATTTTGCTGCCTCACTGATAACACTGATAATAGAAAAGAGGTCATAGGTGCGACCTTTTGGACAAAATGTATGAGGAGAAGCCTATAAAGAAGAAAACATGCAGGTCAATGATTTCATCCTTCTTTTGACAGACTTTGATTCATTTCTATTCAATTCTGTTCAGTTTTCATTACAATAACACAATGCCTTTAAGGTGGAGCGCTATCGCTTCTCATGTGTTCCATGCCCTGACGGGTCAGATGCTCACTGACATATTGAGCCCATATATGATTCAWGGATTCCCACACCCTGTCCTTGCTGTGTGACCTGATAGCCCAAACCTAGCTCTGCCAACATGATCCTGACTCACACAGAAGCAAGCCTAGCTGAACCCTACCTTACTCTGTGGGTAGTTCCAGAGAAACATYTTGAATGAATTATTACCCAACTGGAGCACAAGTAATTGAGAAGCACTGAAGAAACTTTTCTGCCCAAGGGTTAAGCATATTTTACAGTCAATCTTTTTATTTTAAAACATACTTACAGAAAAATAGACTTTTGTCAAGGTTCCATTAACCTCCACTTCCAGAGGATGAGACTTATTAATGTTGGTAGAATAATTAAGAGGCCAGGGGGATGGGATGGTGGCATTAACATGTCCAAGATCCCAGTAAGTACTAAATGTTTTCCAGAGATCTTTGGCTAAGCAGCTGCAGTTGTATATCACAGCACCGACTTCTTTCACCTGCAGAGAGAGCAAGCTATGTCACAGCCCAAGAAAGATCCACCTCTACCTTTTGGGGCTTCTTTGCTCTTTGCCCCACTCAGTCAATATTTTACATTAGGATTTTGCATGATGAATGCATTTGATGCATTGTTCTCAGATCTGTCATCTGGATTTCATCTCTGTTATGTGCTTGGGTGCAAGTTTTCCCCAGATTTTTGAGGGAAGGGAAGATGGGAAGGTGTTTGAATGGTTGAATATGCTGCAGCAGACCCTACCTGAGATAAAGATCTCCAGTCCATGTTTGCACTACCAATATATATGTGTTTCATGTCTACAATCCAGAATTTGCTGTGCAACACACCTCGTGTCAAATGTCCAAAATTGATCTTTCTAACATGAGCCCCTAAAGAAAGATAGGGAAGGGGGTAAAAAAGGTTCAGATACAATATGGAGATGTTAATCTATGCTGTTCACCTTACAGTCAGAACATGTCTGGTTATCTACTACTTGTAGCCAGTAATATCTACCAAAATTCACAAGCACTGATTCCTGGGAATACAATAATTTGCAAAAATACACAAAACTTGAACTTTCAGAAAAATCCTTAAGGACATAACCACATACACAAAAATTGTGACCTAGTGCATACACAGTGCTCATCCTGTGAACAGTATGACATCAAGTTCAGAGCACATTTAAGCACCATGCCAGAGCAGACCTCAGAGGCCAATTTCTCTCAGACATCTTTTTGCAATATTGAAGTGCTGAGGACATCACTGAAGTGAGATAATTACCTTTTTCAGCTAAAACGTCAAGGTCAGTTGAATTTGAAGCCAAAGTTGGCATACTTGCTGCAATGTACACAGAAACATTCTCTGTAAGTAATCTTTCAAACCTCTTCAGAATATCTTCACCCTGCATGATATTTTTTGTTATTTATTGTTTGTTAATATTGTTTGCTATAACTTGTTATTATATTTTGTCATAGTACATTTTTTATGATATATGCAAGTGTGGATTTACTGGATGTTTCATTTAAAGAAACCAGACACAAGGATGGTCAGAAATGTCACCTATTTTAGGAGTGTTTCAGCTAGAGAAAAAAACAAAGATTCTGATCCAATGTATGACTCAAACTTTATTTTCTGTTATTGAATGCTATTAGATATAAGATTTCAAAGTACAATCACAAGCATTCCAAACCTCAAAGGTGAATCCCCCAACGAAGATCCACTGTTGGATGCTGATGCTCAACAAATATTCTGTGTCATTTCTCACTGAGGATAAAAGTGAAAGTCCTAGACTGAGCTGTCCCTTTAAAAGGAATGGCCTCAGCTGTACCTCTGTCTCTTTTACTTCTCACGTGGAGGAAATGAGTAAACTTACAACCCCGCATGCACTTGGGGAGGAAACTAGGGAGAGCAGTCCCAGAGAGTCCATGAGGATGATGAGGAAGAAGGCTCAGGAGGCAGACAGAGGCCATGTTCATAGTAATAAACAGGCCAGCATCTGGTCTCTGGCCCAGCAGGCAAACAGCACAATTCCTGACAGATGGCTAAACTCTCTACCTGCCTGAAATAAAGTGGCCTTGTCCATTCTGCCTCTACTGTGCTCCAGACCCTGCCYGGGATTGCCTGGGAGATTGCTAACTGTCACACGCCAAAACTACGCCAAGGAACATACTAGCAATTAAGTGTGATGGATGGTGGCAGGCCAGTGACTGAGCCCGTCCTCTGGCCAGTATCATTTACTATTGGAGATGGAGGCAGAGAGGCCCTGCAGAAAACCTGGTCACAGAGGGTGCCCCAGAGGAGAACCCTGCAGAGAAGAACAGATGTCCTCAGCTACTGTCCAATGGCATGCTTCAAGGACACCTGTCAAACAGGGGACAACACAGATGCTATGTCTGTACCCAGGGAAAAAGCAGTGTCCGAAGCAGCCAAAAGCCCAAGCCTGAGTCTTCCAGATAGCCCGGGTGGACTGGTGTGCTCACTTGTGTATATAGCATCCTGTAGGCTCTTCAGCCATGCCACCAGCTATCCCTACCACAGATTCACCATCTGCAAGACAGGCAAGTGTGGTTTTGAGACTGACCTCTTGGTTGCTTTTAAAACACAGGATATAAATACTCAGAGATATGGACAGAGCCCAGATAAGTCTAGGAGGAAAGCTTGAAGAGGAAAATTGGCATGCTGCTTCAGACCAGCATGGAAAACCTTTCTGGATTTGTAGGAAGGAGTCAAATGATGTTGCTGGGAGACAGACCGCACAGTCCGTCTGCCATCTGCCACAGGTACATGGGACATACAACCACAGATGTGCTTGTTGTTGATTTTCTCCTACCTGTTTTGAAGATGAATCRTTGACGTTGATATCTCTCCCAGTAAGAGACCAATAGTAAGAAGCTACGTGAATTTTTTCTTGGGCTATATCAAGGAGACTCATCCAGGCTCTGTACAAGGGTTTGGCAGCTGTGCTATTTATCTCAAAGGCTAGATCATAAGGAACGTTTTCCACAAGTTCAAAGCTGCAACGGCAAACAAACCACTGTGACTCAAAGGGACACCCTGCAGGAAACCCAGCACTCTGTCATGTAGTACAATAGGCTGTTTTGAAAGTCAACCCCAGCAGCAAACAAGCTGAGTTGGACAAACAAGCTGGGATTTTTCTCTATCTGTTTCTTTATCAGTTTTTATAGCCAAGCATATATGTACATTGTCCTCCCAAATCCAGCAAAATGGCTTCTCAATAGCCATTTTGAACTTTGAATTTTACCATCATAAGGATGAGGACAAAAATTTCTTCCAGGGGTGGTTGTCGCTTTGGTACCTTCTCCACTTTCTCCCCGTGACAAACCACCACTGCCCCCTCCAGCCTCTGAAAGAGGGTGAGCTTGGCGGAGGGCTGCTTCGCCTGATGCTCGCCCTGCTGCCCTCCCACCCGCTGCCACAGAAGGGAGAATGGTTGGAGGTGGTGGAGCAGCTACAGAGCTGGGCTGAACGTGAAAGCACAGCTGCAGCAGTGGAGCTGTGTTACTGCCCCTACCAACCATCATACTAAGCAACTACTAATGACCCGATGCCTAAACTGCTTGCCCACTCTTCCCATATTAGTGGTACTTCAGCTACTTCTCTACCAGGTGATTACTTCTCCATGAACCTTCAGGCTCAGTTTACCTGCAGGAATCATTGGATCTGTTGGTAGTGTCCTCTTCAGTTATTCTGTCTCCCAGGAGATCCCCGTAGAGGATTTGCTCCTCCTCCACCTCTTGATAAATGCTGACAACTGTTTCTTCTCCCTCAGGATCAATTACGATATCTTGTTCCACAAAATAAACAGCCATGAGGACAACAAGACTAAGCATCAAAATTGCCTCTAAGATCGGGAGCTAGAATAGAAGCCAAATAGGGTAAGATTTGACCAAGCTCAAGTGATCTCCAAGTCACTGATACACCAGCTAATGGATAGCTACCTGTTGCAGGTAAGTGAGTAAATCGTTGAAGAGCAGTTCTGTTTTCAGCTACCGGCAAACAGTATACTTAGATATATCACTTAAAGCAAGGACCACAAGTTATATAGAGGTTGGTTTATGGGAGGACTAAGATTTTAGTTTTGTTTCAATTTTTCCTGTGCCAACATATCAAAACCCTGTTTTTTTCCCCAAACCCTATCTGAAATGATTACTTCTATTTTAGCACAAAAAGAATGGGAGTTCAATAAAATTTCTACCAAAAACAAAACAAGGAAATCCATAACAATGTTAGCTGTGGAATCAAGCCCAGCACTACCACAATKAGGAAGTTTATGATGTCAGGGGGAAAAAAAAGGTCTGAAAATGTAAGTCAGAAACAGAAGGACATTTTGTGGTTTCTGAACAAATTTTGTTTTTGCCTTCTAACTTGAACCTCATTTACTTAAGTGAAACTGCACGAATCTCATTTATCCATATGGTGAGCAAATAGTATTTCCTCACAGTTCTAATGTGGTTAATCAGCTTTATTTCCCTTTTTCTGTACTTCCTTTTTTTTTTTTTTTTTTTTTTTTTT
>NW_020450650.1:22965-92106 GCF_003343035.1 Apteryx rowi
ATTCCGAAACTCACAGCACCAGGCCCTATATGTTCTGCGTTAAGGAGAAAAAGACAGCCACCAGTGCAGAGCAACTTGCCTCGACCATTATTAGCGTGTCTTGCTCCCTCTGGCAGTTCTTGGGACCTGGGAGCTCTCACCACCCATGGCAGGCAATCTGCGCTTCRCAGATTTGAGCTTTCAGACCTCCAGGCAGGGGAACCCATTTTGGGAGTTGTCTAGAGGCTGTAGCTATAAATGTGAACTCCCCAAATAACACATAAGAAAACTGTGCAGACATCAGTTTTACTCTTTAGCTGTCATATACGCTGTAAACAACCCAATGGCAATGTCCCAGGTGGCTCTGAAAACATCCATTTAGGTTTTTATATGGATAAAGTTTCTTACTTTTCATTTTCTATGCTTTTCTCAAGATCTACAGTGCTACCATCAATTTCAGACAGCATCTAGAATGAGAAAAATGCCTTTAAACTGATGATTTACTTAAAATCTTACCTCCTGGCCTGTTCTGCCTCTCATTGATGGCCAAAAAAAATCCCAGCACTTTTTAATAGTTTGGCGTTTCATCCCAGGAACATGTTGACAAGACTTAAGCATCACACAGGTTTTAGAAGACAATGTGTAAGGTAAGAGAGCTATTTTGAAGTCACATCCTGGCTGTCACCACACTTCACACTGTGATGTCCAGGGTGCTCTAAGCACCCTGAATAAATCAGATAATTCCAGAAACTTGTTATGTTCAGACTAAGCCTGAATGACAATTAGTCCAATGTTATACAACACACACAAGACCTCCCAAAGCAGGGTGAAAGGGGAAAATGAGGTCTTAGAAATGATTTCATCATCTGTGTTACACAGACCAAATTCCACTTGCTTTGTACAGAATATGGTATGTTCACAGAAACTGACTTCAGTCCGTTCTGTTTTACATCACCAGAAGAAATACTAATTCTATTTACTTATTTGGCCCTCACGAACCTCTGTGCTGATGGTGGAAGTGAGGCTATTTGTATGAACAAGGATTACTCTCCTGAGCAAAGGCTGCAGGGATTAGGCTCCACATTACTCCCTTTCGGCAAGGTTTGATCAGCCTGCCGGATAAATCAATGAGGGTTTTGTCACTCGCTTGCTTACAAATAGGATCAAAACCTACATTGGTTTCTAAAACAGGCAATAAAATCATTCTTCTTAATCTGTTATTTCTTTTCAGAATTGTCAGTGTAATCTCAGCTCTTGTAAGCAAATGTAGTGTATCCAAATAATTACCATTTTGACGCCTTTTTGATTGTTCGCGCTTAATTTCATGTTGGAGGATTCATTAAACATCAGGGATGTTTTTAATGCTTTTTTCACAATCTGAAAAACAGGAATGTATGCAATGGGAAAAATAAAGCTTTATGGCAACATTTGTATAAAGCCAGTTACAGAGAGAAAACCAGGTTACTGCCATTGCTTTATATAGTGCTCTGAGATTTAAGTACAGATCTGTGCAACATTCTCACTGTATTATGGATCTTGAGTGACATTAACAGATTCCAAAGGGGGAGAGAGAGAGAGACAGTCCCCTGCATTTTTTTCCCAGTGCTGTCTATGTGTAGGGAACATGTCAGTAATTAACGTGTAAACAACTGCATCGCTGTCTCTTCAAGTTATCCTTCAACACCCACTTTTGTTCTGATGCAAGCTAACACATTTTCCAACAAGCAATAATAAAGTGCACAAGCCATKGCAGATAGCGTACAGCATCAATGTCAATGTGTTTGTGACTTTGTTAAGTCTTCTGCTCTTCCCCTGTGCATGTGAGCTGTCTTCAGTGTTGGTGTCTCTTCAGGAAGGGACTCTCTACATGGGACATGGACGAGGTAGGCTAAGATCTAAGCTCCTCTTTCTCCTCAGTGGCAACTGTGACCCTAGGGAATAAGTTAACCTCTGTTCTTCTTAAGGCAGGATTGCTCCTACTCTTGTGTTATCACCAGCAGAGGCATCCACCAAAACATGCCCAAGATTCAAAACAGATGTTGGGGCAGGGGTAGTTGGCTGCTCCCCTAATTTGCCTTTTCAAATGTTCAAATCAAACACTTCTTACATGCCTAATGGGTCATGAATCATCCCTGCAGGGGACAATTTACCCCACAGGAGTCAGACGTCATTTTTCATTCTCAGAAGCAAGATGCACATCCTAGGGTAGGGCAGATTTCAAAAAGTGATATCAGATAACATCACCACCTGTCCAGTCCCCAAACTATTACTTCCTATCCCTGAGCCCTTGGGCATTTGTAGCCTGGAGTATGATCATGCTGTAATGGTATCAGATATGTGGTTGCTCTGTGGGTGGTCATACTTGAGCTAGTTTTGAGGAAGGAAGTGTTCTAGCAGGCTTGTCCAGTCTGTCCTGCCATATCTTCACTGGTATCAGTACCTGAAATGGATGGGTGCATGCTGCCTGTCCCCACCACCATGTAAGGCAGCATGGCCACACAGACCCTTCTCCCTGCCTGCTCCACCTTTCTGTGCTGATGCTGGGACCACATGGTCCAGGAGTTGGACACAGGGTGGACACAGCCCCAAAGTCTTCTTGTGGGACCCAACTCACAAGAACTAGTGGGAGTGAACAGAAGAGATGGAGGATGTCCTAGGAGACAAGGAACAATGAGGAGAGGGACATAAGAAGTGACATGACCCAAGGTGAAAGAGCAGACAAGGGGGAATGAGAAAGATGGAAAGGATATGAGCAGTCACACTTAACAATATTTGAGAGCCACAGAGATTAAATCTGAGCTTCCATTTCAGGGTCTGCCTGTTGTTATGAATCGTATTCAGTACAGTAGCGCTTAAGTTCTAAGATGGTTTTACTCGCACTTTTCACAAGCGCTTTCTTTTGCTGCCCCTAAATCCACATGCAAGTACTTAGCCCAGAAATAGTTATAAATACCAGCAGACTAAAACACTCACTCCCCCAGCCCTGAARAAACCAAGCTGCTGCCAGCAATGAAATGTAGTCAGTGATTCCCTGGTGAGCGTCAGATCCTAATGCCCTTGAAACCCCAGTTCATAGACTGTTCTAAGCACAGGACAAAGACATTTGTCTGAGGCAAAGGGATTTTTAAAGGAGGAGGAGAAAAATGCTTGAAAAAAGCAACAGCAGCCTGTCAACCTAGGCCAGGGAAAGCCTGCCAGGCTGCCGAGTGGGCTGCACAGCTCTCTACCTTGGCTGCCTTGGCAGCTGCTCATAAGTTTCCTGCACACTCCTGGGTCTGGTTGTCCTAGGGGAAAAGATGGCACCATCTGGTCTCCATTTTATCCCTGTGCTGGTTGGCTTCAGCAGCTGTCCTAACCAGCTGGGCTATCTGGTAGCAAACCGTCCCCTTTGGCTGCGCAGGGTGGTTTGCAGCCCAGAACCAGCGTGACAGGGAGTCCCAGTAGGTGCCATGGTGCCCCTCTAGCCCCCAGAGCTAAATTACTCCCCACGGTACGTGTTGTGATCCTAGCAGTATCGCTGTGGCAGACTGCAGCTATAGGTGTGCTTACAGCCATGTGATGGCTTCAGGAGGACTGAGCTTGTGAGACTGAGCTTGTTTCAGTTCTCTTTTTCAGCAGCAGTTACAAAATGGCTTCAAAAAGCAGCATTTCTCATAAAAATATTAGAGTGAACAGATCTCCTGTGTGCCATAATAGACCAGTCTACCATTTGGTTCAGATTAAGGCCTTTTAGATAACTTTGATCTGCGATGGGTTAGATTCCTGGCTGCTATACACAACTCATAAGACCTGTACAAAAATATATAAATGGGGGGAAGGGGATGCTACTTCCAGTTCAATTTTCAAGGAAGAAAACATCGTAGACTCAATCAGAAATCTTAATAATAATATTGTAGCTGGTCAGTAATTAACCATGGCTCCCTCTAAGCTTCTGGCTTCTACCAGCTGCCAGTTTCAATAACTAAAGTTCATCCAAAAGCAATAAACACAAGCACTGCTTCACTGCCTGGAACACAGGCTAATAGCAGGACCTGCAGCATACACACAGGCGACTGTAGTTTATAACATTAGGTTGCTTTCTCTCTACCCCCCAAAATAACTTTTGGGACTTCTTTTCTCTATCAGCAACAAACTTTCAGACCCAGGATTTCAAACCCTTACAAGGATGAGACTCAAGTATAAAATATCTTCCCCAGAAGCAAACAGCTACATAAAACATATGTACCTCAAATGAACAAAGCGCATTCATCTCTCCATTACCAGCCCCAGCACTCCCACAATGATGGTGTAATAATTCAATCTACTTACCATCCTGGGAGACCTCTTCTTTTGCAGATGTCCTACTGTAGTTTGATCTTACTCACAACTACACTTACAGGAGACGGTGCATACGCTTTTAGCCAGCAGATTCGTTTCAGGTTCTTCAGTTTTTTTTTCCTCCTCCTGTTACATATTACTTCCTCTTAAACACAGAATTTCACAACGCTTACTGACAGTTAGAAATCCCAAGTTCCCATCTAGCTGTGGCAACCCAATTCTTGGACTCCAGGGACTGATCTCCACCTATTCAGCATAACTCATTGGCATTGCTTTCCACAGTCCCTGACCTTCCTTACACTGACCTGAATGGCTAAATACCCGCTGCCTTCAGTGGTGTAAGATCAGAGCCTAGGTCAGCATTAGAAGACTCCGGTTGAAAGGATTAGTCAATTTTCAGTGTAGCATGCATACCAGACATGGCAGTATTCTCACTGCTTCATTGCTGAACTCACCAGAAGCTTCATTTTTAAGCCAAAGAACAAACCAACCCCTCCAAAATCACCTCTCTACCCAGATCCTCAAGCAAGCACTTTGCTTAGTAAAATCCCCTGTGCAATCTTCCCTTCTTTGCTCCCCCTCTGTTTTCAAGGGAACATTCATCACTTGGACTAGCTTAAGGGAGCAAGCTAGCTCCTTCGAAATGGTGCAGTTTACATCCCTCATCTTAAACAAGTTATATTCAGAATTTGCAGTAAAATTTTTGAGAGAGAAGGTTATATGTGCATGTTAAGTGTGAAGCGTCTTCTAAGAAACGATGTCCTCTCATCACCTGTAAGAATCCAAAGGCTGCACCTCTGTTGATAAGGCTCAGTATAGCAACCCTGCTGTTACCCTCCCAACAGTTCCTTGAGACTTGATCCCATTGAACTGAAGGTTGTAATTCCCTAGTTCAGCATGTTCCTGGAACATTTCTGTACAGGGAGAAGAGTTGAGGAGACTACCGAGAGCCAAGAAGGGTCACGAGGCATTATAATATCTTGTCATAAGCTACTGTAGATGGAAAAGCTAGGAAGAGTCAGAAAAAAGGTCAGGATACAGCAGAAAGAGGCCTTTCTCTGGAAAGATGAAGGTGTTATGAATCCTCTGCTTCCTCTGTGATCAAAGCACAAGCAGTAACTCAAAGAAGGCCAAAAAGCAGATGACAGAGGAGCAGATAGGACACCTGCCTGACGAGCCATCACCCTCCTGAATTCGTCTGTGGGCTGTTGCTGTAGACAATAACCCATCACCAGGACCATCCTAAATCTCCATCAAAACAGGGATGGGCCAAGTCGAAGGCCTACCACCACCCCTTTTAACTCAAGTTACCACAAAACTGAAGTCAGGATCCTGCTTGACATAGGCTTCCTCTGCAGTCCGCAGAAAGAGGCAACTCCAGTGAACAACCGCACCAAAGGTCCAAATTGCTTCTGGAAAGTACCCCAGTCCCTCCACTGACTTTGGAGAGAGACTAAGCATCCAAGATAAGTATTCCAACTAACTGCCTAATGAATTCAAGTCACTGTCTGTGATGTGTATGTAAGCAAGCTTAGCAACAACCTGCATTGCTCTGTTTATATACAGGACTGAAATCCTGGCATGAATTACACTGACATAAATAACAAAAGCTGCCACTGATTTCAGTGAGTTCAGGATTTTACCGCACAAGAAGCAGCATACTTGTATTATGTTCAGACTTTAACTTTGGTCACTTCCAGCTTTAACACTAAAGTAATGCTACATCATACTTGTTTATTAATATTCCCTTGATGTATTAAACAAAGTTTGGAAGTGTGAGCTAACAACAACCTCCTGTCTCCAAGAGACTAAAGAATCATTAATTGTTCCAGTATCACCAGTTTAGTTCAGACTAAGAGAGGCTGGGTTATATCACAGGATTATCAACTCTCCAACAGCACAAACTCTAACTCAAAATAAGCACTATTTTCCTCTGCAGACCACCCAGTGCCTATCTCTCCCTGAAGTTTCTGACTCTGAACAACAGAGCACAAGCAATCTCCAGCCGGGATTCTCAGAAATGGCTTTTGATGTGCTTAAGAGTTTATGAATGTTCAACTTGAGACGGTGAAAAGGGACTGGTTTCCAGAGACCACTTGGAAACAACAGCTCCCCAAAAACATGTTTCCAGAAAAAGGAATCATATTTCTCCTCATTCTTGGCAGCTCTCTAACATACAACTCTGATTAATCTTGTTGTCCTCCTTTCCAACTTGCAAAGGCCTGGTTTCCCTCTGCTTATCTGATCTCACATACCCGCCCAACATCAATTACGCATTTCAGATCTAATTAGCAGGGCTGTAGCCAGGAGTCTTTAAGGATGCTAGTGGGTTTGTGGGGAGAAGTAATACGGGTTTTTTGACCAACTGATATGATGGGGGTAGGTAAGGAAAAGGAAAGAAAGGTCAAGGTTTGGGGCAAACAAGTAATCTCATTCCTCCTCTTCTGTGTCTTGCAGACAAGGCTCCTTCTACCAGTTGCTCTGGCTGGCTCGCCACCTTCCTACACGCAAAGTAAATAAAACTCTCACCTTAGAGTCGTATGCCACTCTGTGGTTAACATATTCCCTCTAAAAAACATGCTTTGACTCCAGTTTGCTCTAAAGCTACACTGAAAGATACAGTGAAACATCTTTTAACATATATGTGGGAGGTTTGCTAAGAAGAAGCTGCTAGTCTAACATGCTTTCATCTCAAAGAGCTATAAATAAATAAGAACATTGCTACCACAGTAGACATTACTACAAAATTATACTTTCGTTTTCATGAAGACTAACCGGCTGGGCTCTAAACACCAACAATCAACAAAAAGATGGGAGGCAGAAACAGCCAGGGTCCGTATATTTGGAAAGAAAAAATGCTTTATTTATACTATTTTTATGTCAAAAGACTGAACACTCAAGTTAGCTGAAAAAATTTGTCATTTCAGGTTAAGCACGGTGAACTGTTGAGGCCAACAAGCCTAGAGAGAAAAAGTCTAAATACAAAGTCTAAATACATTTTTGTCTGAAAATATTTTTAATTTCAAGATTTAATGAGAACTTCCATCTTTTAAAACATTCAGTAAATCCACCAAATTATCTAACTTTAGACTCAAAGAGTTTAACTTGAAACATTTAACACAACTTGAAACACTTTGTTCAATCTAAAAAAATTATCATTCATCAATTTCATTTTGTCAATCTAAAATTTATTATTTGTAAAATGATTAATTTTCTCATTCGGATTTGGGCTGAAAAAAATGTTCATTTTGATTTAAAAAAAAAATCAGTGATTTGCACAGCTCTAATGATTACTCTTTCAGAGGGTCCTTTGCCATCTCAGTCTTGTTGCTCCTTTTGTGTGGCACTTGCCTTCCAACTGCAGCTGGGAAATATGAACTACAAGTATTAGAAAAAGCTTCAGTATGTTCTCTCGGTCCTTAATATATCTGGCTTTGTATTTCATAAATTATATTCCTCCTATTTGATTTGCAAAATATTTAGCAGGCTGAGGAAATCACTGGCCTGATGCAACCACTCTTCTCACATCCTCCTGAAGATAAAGAAGGCTTTTCTCACTTCCACAGAGAAGCTGTGCTGTGACGAAGCCATGTTACCCTCTCTGTTACAACCCTCCTCTTAGAGCCTGCCTGGCTATCAGCAGGCAGAAGAGAGATCCACACCTATGGCAAACACACCACCCTTAACAGCTGGCCGCTGCCTACGGTTACTGCTGTGCTAAAGCCATGGGTCTTCTCCTTGAAACCAAATTTCACTGGCACCTCTGGAGCTTTCCTTGTCTACAAAGTTTTACCAGGTGGATGTTAGGTTTTGGGTTTTTTTGCTTTTTTGGTCTTTTTTTCCTTCCTTTAGTTCCTGCGAGTTGGGTGTTGACATATACAGAAGAGGTACTCTTGAACAAGCCTCTTCTGGCACTGCTAGGTCCTTTGACAAGTACAATATTTTCAAAAAAAAAAAAAATTTCAGTAACTTCAGTTAAGAGGAGAAAAAAAAATACTTAAGGAGGATAGCATCTTCGTAAGCAATATTTTATTCTGTTCATTTTTTGGCTTCCCTTGCACAGCCCACATTGTTTAGAGACCTAAGCAGTCAGTGCATTAAAAATCAAACATCGTGCCTAGATAACACCATCAAGCACAAATCCTGTGCACCAGTACTCCGCATCTCTGCGGCACTGCATGCAAATCGTCGCACTCCTCCTAAGGGAGTTTCACACCCACAGCCACATTGCCCTCTCTTGTTCCAAGCCAACTCCACCTACTCAGAAAAACTGAGGTCAGCAGGGTCTTGCTTTTAAACAGTCCACAAGTGCCCTAGCAGAAAAGGAGGCAGGACCCTATACAAGCATAAGGGTCTATTTGTAATTCTTCACTTGAGGTCAGTAAATCAGAATCTGTCTCTCTGATGATTTAAAATTGTGCTCCAAGGAGGGATCCTGCAAGCCCTGCTAATGGGAACACTTTCTGGTATTCCTTTCTATACACATACAGAAAATTAGACTGTGTATTTCCTAACACAGATGAGGATGTTAAAGAGCAAGGCAGGATTTCAGCTGAACGCTCAGCAGGAAGATGCACAGAGGAGATCATTACTTCTGCCTTTTATCGTTTATTTTTAAATTCTGCCAGATAACAGCTTTCATTATGCTGCAAATAGTTTTGGCCACAGTTCCACTACCTCTTATTTTTATTCAGTCATACTGTTAAAAATTAATGAAGTGGATACACTATTGATTCCAAAAGGGTACTTCGCATAGCATCCAAACTCAAATATCATTCAATACTGCTGGGGAAGACTGTGGAGATGTAATATAGTTAGTGTACAACTTAAACCTGTATTTTAGAGAGCACAAAAAGCTTTCTCTCCAGACGTAGCATATACAGACTGAAACAGAAAAGCTTGAGAAAGCTTTTTAAGAGAGGCAGAAGACCTTTTTAATAAAAATCCTCCCTTGTTAGGAGGGCCAACTCTAAACATAAAAGAGCTCATTTTCAAGGATCTAATGCAAAGGTCACCAGAGGATGGAAATCTCCCACTGTTCCTGGCTGGGTTGCATATCAGTCTTTTTTTCCTTTGTCTGTGTTTTGGTCATTGCTGGCCAATGCTGCTTTGTCTGCCACACACATTTTACTTCCCACAGAGGTGTGCTAATGCAGAGAAGTGGAGCCAGAGTCCTACCCTGCACCAGTCGGTGGGGCCTCGAGCACCTGAAGGCTGTGCAAAAGGGAAAGGAGGAATCAATAGTGTTTCCAAAGCACCATGAAGGATGCGAAGTTCGCAAAGAGGAACTCAAGGAAGAAAGGAGGACAGTGATGTAATGAAGGGTAAATGAAAAGAATTTCACACACAGGTAAACCAAGTTCAATATATGTAAGATGACACTTTTCTTTAACCACGTAACTGCTGGAGCTTTGTCATATCCAGGCTGGATTTAACTTTTTAAAATACCACAGTTAATCATGGCAATGAGATAAAACAGTATAAAAATGAAATAAAACATCAGCATACCAAACTGAGAAGACCATCCTCAGAAGATGGRGACTTGCAGACTTCAATCCTGTAACTGAAGGGGGGTGGGGGAAAGGAGACTCTTGTACTATTAGGAGGGGATCCATCCAGGCCACAGATGTGAGCCACAATGGACCCAGCTGCACTGTTAGTTTTCAGTTGCTGACAATTCTTTTGTTACGCTGTATTTATAAACACCAACATAAAGAGGCAGTTAAAAAATTGTTTAGCCCTCCAAGCACACGCTTCCCCCCTACCCCAGAATTAACACACAAAAACCCAGAATCATACTGTCACATGATAAAAGAATGATTTATTAGAGCAACTTTATGATAAAATTATATAAAATAACATTTTTTTTTTAAAGACATCCACAATATCACCTCGAAACAAAATGTACATATACTGCCTATAATCCAAACAAAAATAAATTACCATTAAAAAAAACAAAAGCAGAAAAAATAAGGGTAGGAGAAACAAATCAAATTATACACAGCATGTCAGGAGGGTGTGGAAAAGAGAAAGTCATTAATCAATTGAAGTCATACAAACGTGTTTCAGCTTTACTCTCAGACAGCTCAGCTTGCATTTGTGTTGCATGCAAATGGAATGATCCAGTGAACAGTTCAGAACAGCAGAATCAGCAGCATAACAACAGCAGATAGTGAAATAGGCACAATTCAGCACAGGGCACATCAAAAGTGAACAGGTAGTTGTCTGTTTTTTGCAAAAATTACACACATTTGCTGAACTTCCAAAATAGCTAGTGTGATCTGCAAACCCAAAGAAAAAACTAGTAGAATCTTGTACTTAAATACTTTACATTTTTTTCATTTTTTTTTTTCAGTAGGCTGTATGTAAACATTCCACTAGTTTTACCTTTACTAAAATACTCAAAGATGATGTAGACGTTCTTTTCTCCTGCAGCATGACCACAACATGACATCGCTGTAGATACACAGGTCCTGGCTCACAAAGCTCGTACACATTCTCTCAGGAATTTACATTCATTCCATCATAACAGAGTAACAAGTTTTTACATTTGAAAGAACTGAACTGAGAACATGGTTTTCAAGTATAATGGAAGAACTAAGGACTGGGATTTTGATAGGTACTCAAGGCATCAGGCACCCAAATTGTACAGATAACCAAGAGGACCTGAATACCTGCTTTCCTCAAACTTTGAAAATCCCGCCCTTCATTACATTTCTTTAGTCAAATACAAAACATGAAAGCAATATGGTATGAGAATGACCCACGGGTCAGTGCCACCCTTACCAAGCTCAAGGAAAAGCCAATCCACAGCTCACTGAAGCAAAAAGGAATCCCATGCACTGATCCTGGGCCAACTAGATACACTACTATGCAGCTGCTATGTTCACACTGGAATCACACAGAGGCATGTTTTCATCGGTGCATACAGTACTGCTTATAATAATGAACAATGAATAAAGTGAATAAAGGAGTTATAATCACGTGGCTAGCTCTTTGGCTTATCCAGAGCAGACAAGTGCAAATGGGGTGTACTTCAGAAGCAGTGAATACAGAAAAAACGACTGTATTTCACCACTGATTACCAAGACTGTTTTGAATGTTGTGTCAGGACACAGAAGCATTTTATATTTTGGTCAAATCTTAAATAAAACAAATCAAGCTGTTCTCCCCCCACTCCACACATACACTTTCCAAATGATTAACAGGCACCAACTGCTGTATCCCTATTAGTCATTTGTAGACGTACCATATTTTATGGGTTGCCTTAATTGAYGTAAGGTTTCTGTGGGCTCTCTCTCAAATTCAGAGCAGAGCAAGCAAGGAAGAAAATCCATCCCTGATGTGTTCATGTATGAAAGAAGAATCAAGCAATTTTCAAGTGAAAGTAAACAGAAGTCACATCATGGACACATTGTAGAGAAACAAAATCCGCTAGAGCATAGCCATGAAAATGTGGAAACATGGTAACAAATAATAATAATAAAAATCAGATGTCTGAGTAATTAACGTGTCTCTATAGCAGAACTGAAACTAACAGCAATACCTTATCTGTGAAGGTCCTTCAACTCAGTGAGTTGCAGTAGCACCTGGTCATATCAAACCCTAGCCAAGAAGAGCTTGAAAAAGCGTGTATCGTCTATGTCAGGAACAATTCTATCGCTTATGATATTCATCAAGGACACAGTCAGGTATTTCATGAAAAGACAGATCAGAATAAATGACTGAATGAACACCACATTCAGACAACGCATATATTACAGGCAGAGGAACCTATCAAGGACGATTTTTTTTTTTTATTCTGCAGAGTATGTTTAATCTTGTCACCATCTATGTGAAATCCAGCAGATTTCTTCACAGAAGAGCATCTCCACACAAGCAGATGAGTCTTATTACCTACTGGAAATCTTGGAAGGATATGTATACCTACTGTTTGCCAGCCAGCACTTTCCACGCTCAAAAGAAACTAATGGCCTGTTGGCATACTCCCATTTTGGGACCGATCCTATTTCTGCTGAAATCAATAGGAAGCTTCCACTGGCTTCACCAGGAAAGCAATCGTGCTCCTTGCTAGTAGATTAAAGACTGTGTGAGCATACCTATATATTTAAATTATTTTAACTGGTTCCCGCTTTTACAATATCCTAGCAAAAAAGCTCAGGTAACTACTTAAGCTAACTATAAAGTAACCCCTACCCATCCCAAAATATGAAGTCAGCACACAAGAAGCAGTCAAGCTTGGGAAAACATTTTCACTGGTTAAACGATACACTGTATAAGGGCAAAATGGAATTCATCTGCTCACCTTTCCCGATACACGTATCCTCCATAACTATGAAATAAGATTAGATTTCTTTACCTGATTATTGTTTATTGACCAGGAAGAATGAAAAAGGAATCAATACAAGAGGGAAAAAACACCAAACTGGGAGCAAATGTATCTGGAAGAGGTCCCCTCAAAAACAAAATTCTTCTTCTTAAAACAAAGCCACAAAAATTGCTTAGAATTTTGCAGTTTAACTGAAAGACAGAATACAAAAAACAACTTTTTTTTAACAAGAAATTGCTCAGTGCAACTGCAAATAATCCTTAGTGTTCCTAGGATCATAACAGACCAAAAATAAAATCCAGACAAAAATCCCAAATGCACCAACTGCTTGACACTGTTGAATAGTTTCTGAAGAATACCAGAAGATGGTGGGTTTTCAAGCACATTTGCACTGAAAAAAATTGCATGACAGAACTAGCAGTAAAGGTGGAGCTACATTTAAGCCATTATTTTTAGAKTGACATCAAGTGAACACTAGTTCACAGCAACTGTGCAATTAAGTTTATTACATGAGCCATTGGAACAGATGCTTTTCTTAGCAATTAGCTGATCACAAACATCTTTGGCCCAGCCAGGAGCATTTGTAGCTCATTGTGAAAAGATTTTATATATATATATATAATAAAAAAAAGCTTAAAGATGATAATTGTACCAAAATCATGAAAATTTGGCAAGTTAAACTGTAAAACCTGATTTTTCATACCTACACCTGAAACTTTGGGCCTGAAACATGGTCAAAAATAGTAACTGCATTAGTAGTTTTACATTCATACTATCATAGTTAATTTTTACACTTTTCCAATGGAAAAACAAAGGGTTCTATCTTATTTTGGTTTTTGGACTGAAAACACAATACACAACTTCAGTGTTGCCTTCTTTTTACAAACACTGAAAAGGACTTTTTATACAACTGTAGTAAGAGTTTCTCCTAGAAACCTGCTATATTGCACCATCATTCTGTTGGACTTGCACATTGATTCCAACAGAGTTGTAATGCTCCACTTGTAAAATTAAAAAAACAAACAAACAAATCCAAAACAAACCTAGTGCCAAACACAGTGTTTTTTTTTAAATCGCGCCTCATTACAACTGAATAACGCAAAAACACTTTAGCTTCGGCAGTACTGAATGGAGGGTATGTAAAGCCTGTTTTCTTATGGCACACTGGAAGAATAAGTGAGTAATTTTCTAAAAATCAGTTTGCCTCTATGCTGAATGTGTGCTGCTCCACAGTGCTAGTCTTGTTTAAAAGGCATACACAGACTTGCCATTCACCCTCACAGCATAGATTTTTTTTGTGCAACGTGTTAGCAATCTAAACAACTGCTCCACACAAACTGTCCACAAACCACTCATACACAGTACTAATGCRACAGTAGATTACAATATGATAGCAATACAAAATACTGTATCAGATCACATATTTCTCTCCATCTGGAATGAAATTTGAATCCTGTAAGCTAGAAGACCCACAGTTCGATTTCTGTGTGTAGTTTCTCATCTGTGCTGGGGACAAAGTCTCCAGTGTGGACCCAGAAGTGTTAGCAGTCCTGACTTTAGTGGCTGTAGATTGTTTAGCAGCAGAAGACGCTTTGTTACTGGCAACCACATCCAAGTTTCCAGTAGGGTCAATGACAGCATTTATGACTGGGGGAAAGAAAGGAAAAAAAAAAAAAGAAGAAGAAGAAAAAAAAAAAAGAAAAAAAAAAGACATATACATACACATATTAGCAGCACTCAGAATAGTTTCTAAGCAGAAGTTTTCTTGCCTTCAAAACTGTAGACAGTGCCTGTGTTCATTTTAGTCACAATATTTTATTTATTAATATCTTTAGATCTAAGCAACTTTAATAAGCAAAAACCTCTCCCAAACTGAAGTTATGAGGGCTTTAAGCTTTCTGATTAAGTTGCACAAGACAAACTACAGCAGCAAAATGGCAAGCCCTTAGCAAGAGGCTGGAATGATGCTTGTTTTTTTTTTTTAAAACATGTCTTTAAGTTTCTATACGATGCAAGAAGCCTCTACTGAGATTATCTCGCCTTCTCTATTGCACAGAGCTCTATGTGCAAGATTCAGGTCAATGAGAGCCAAAACCACAGAACTTATTGGCCAAAAGAGCTGTTAAATATTATTTCAGCAGAAAAGACCTTTGCCAGTTCATCTTATATGAATATGCTAATTACCCCAGAATATATCCACAGCAATAGCTCCCACTTTTCAAAAGTCAACAGTTTTCTTAAAAGTTGGCAGCAGAAGAAAAATCTACTGTTCATTCCATGTGCACTTGTCAGAGAGCTCTGTGCAAACAAACTGAACTACTGCATCCTTTCCCTGTTTTCACTGGCAAATCAAGCCATAGTATTTGTACAATTTACTGGCATTTATGAGACAAAAAGAACATTTAAAGTGACTAACCTTCAAGTTGTTTTTGAACTCTCCTGAGCTCCTTCAGGATAGAACTGATTTCCTAGAAACAAATGCATCAGAATAGAGTTAACTAACCAAGTACTCCACTAATGTAGGAAACTCTACCTTTTCCAGTCAGGTATATTTACATTCAGTTCCAACTTTGCTCAAGTTACTGTATTACTGGACAGTAAAAGCAAAGCTAGTATCTATATTTAGCTGGATTCGGTCAGTGTTCCATGCGACCTCTGCTCTGCCTCATTTTCCCAAATGCTACTACACCACTCATTTCATAAATACTGTGGTTTTGAGATTTGAAATGCTGGCCAGATATCTGGACATTAAGTGTACAAAGGCTCCTCCACACCCACTTAAAAACAGATCTACAAAGATATTTGCAAGCTTAACTCCTAGAGCAGTATAAGCAATTAGCCACGAAGATATCTCTGTAGAACTGAGCCTTGAGGCACAGCAGCAAACTTGCTGGGTCCATTACTTAAATCTCTATTGGCAGTCCCCATAAATGACAATAAGAGGTTACGAGAGCACAAATGCCACCCCTAGGGCTGGGGCATTTTTACTGCCCTGTTATCAAACTGCAACAGACAAAGAAAACAAACATCCACGAGAAACACCTGCCTACAGCTGAAGCTGTGGGAACTGCACTTGTAGGGGATGTTTTGGAGGATGTTTAAATAAGACCTAATGACCCTAAACTTGTACATCTTCTAAGATCTTGACTGGGTCCTCAAAGACAAATTACAAAGGAAGACCTTGGTGAAAGTGACAGTAATACAAACTGTTGTTGGTTGGAGGAACTCACCTTGTCTCTTCTTAAAACGGCAAAAAAAAATGGCAGTTCAACACATGCAAATGGACTACCAGTTTCAGAAATGAATTTGAGAAGTGCCAGAACCTGTTATTTTGGTTGGTTTCTTACAAAGCATCTGTGGACATAAGCCTTTGGTATTTCACTGGGTCTCATGGTCTTACCTTGTTTGATGTCTTCAGAATCGGCACTTCGTTTTCTGAGTTAATTTTGGCTTCCATCTCCTCCCAGGTCCTTTCTGAGTTCTGAAACAGAATCCTGCAGCACACACAGTGGAATAGGTCTTAAAATCACCACCCAAAATCTGCTTGTTTAAAAATAAAAGACCTAGTTATCACAAGATGTGGCAACAAAGGAGATTAGTGGATTAGCAACAGGACAAAGAGCCTTGCAGCTAATTTAGAAACAATCCAAAGTCCTTCCCCAAATGATAACTTCTAGGGCAAGAACTAGCTTTGAGGCACCTTCACAAGTCTTGGTGATCTGCAGGCCTTCTGAGAGTCTTGGGATGGGGGAAGAAAGGGGAGACAAACCACCCGCAAGAATACATTCTTCTTCCTTTTCCTTCCACAAGTGACACTTCTTAAAGGTAAAGTTAAGGCATCTTCACCCAAACATATCAGAAAAGAGATGACAAGTAATTATGTTATGTCTCCTACACTACACATACCGTTCCCTACATCTAGATTTCCTGCATCTAGACTACAAGACTTTCCAAGAGGCCAACACATTATCCTCYACAAGGAACAAAATCATGATCTGCATTTCTTAAAAGAACTCAGCAGCAAGTCAACATTTCACATCAGGGACAAAAATTTACTTACTTCATTTTTTCAGCTAGGTTTTCTGTATTTTCACGGATTGCATGGGATAACTGGGACACTGGGTTCAACATCAGGTTGTCAAAGATTACCTAAAATATAAAAGAAATCAGATAGAAAAATCTTTTAGTAAAACTAGCATACAAAACTGGCTAACCCATCTCCACCAAAACATCTTTGTTTACGGGGATGATATGTGAAGTTCAAGGGAGATAAGAAGGCACACAGCTTTATTGCATCACTTTGGCAAAAAGATTAATATCTGTTCAGATTGTTTTCTACAAGAGTATAAGAACAGAGAGAATTGTCTGCAACTACAGAACTWTTTAAGCATTTCTTCTACTAAAAGAAAGAAAAAGCTTAGAAGACTTTCCATGCCTTATAGGGAAAAAGAGGGGAGGGAAAAAAAAAAAAAAAAAGACTCGCAACCCAAGAAGTCCCACAAGCAGTCTCCCTGAAACTGTGTAAAGTGATTTATGTTCAAGCCCCCCCCCCAAAAAAACCCAAAACAAAAAGCAACAAGAAATCAACAACAACAAAAAAACAACCCAAAGCCAAAACATTCAAGTTTTGTAACACAAAAGAATCCACAGGCTTCTGTGCCACAAAAGCTTCACGTTCTCCTACATCAGCCAGGGGTACTCTGGACTCACACCTTTTATTCGGCCTTGGCACACCCCTCTGCAGGAAGGGGTCAGAATCAAAATCAAATCAATGGCTCAGTCCAAGTCCGTTAGCTGGTTCGAGCCATGCTCCACCTGTGGAGCTGGGGCTGACTGCGCTCGAGTCCAGCTCTCCCCTCCTGCGGGAGCGCACCACCTCCCTACAGTCTCTGCCCCTGCTTGCTCTTCTCTAGTGGAGCAGGGATGGAGAAAGCAAGCAGAGCAAGAACCAGCCCAACTAGTAGCACCTCAGCAACCCGCTCCTCCTCTCCCAGGCACCATCGCCCCACTATGCCCCTCACCCATCTCACCCCCAGCCTTAGTTTCAGGCCAGGCTTCCTCATCCTTTAGTACCATCCTATAACTCCCAAATTGCCCTGCTCTCTCACCCCAGAAGAAAGGGAATAGTCACTACTCAAATTGCATGCACTGAAGGGAGCAAAGCAGAATGAGGGGCTCGTGTCCTGCAAGGGACCCAGCAGCGAGCCCGCTGTGCCAAGGCACTYGAGCCCAGCGCAGAGACTCGCCACAAGTCCAGCTTCTGCCACTGCTGCTCCACAGGCAGCTCCAACCAGCGTGCCCATGGCAGAAAATAAGGTGCCTTTACTGATTAGGAACAACTACCTTAACACCAAGATTTCCAGTCATTAAACCACTGGTGCCACACATTTCAAAAAGTTGAGCCTTTTCTATTTTTCTTTAAAAGAGCGGTGCAACAGCCTACRTGGGCTCTGACATTGTGAATGCCTCCCCCAAACAGCAAGTGATCAAGCCTCAGGTTTTAGCGGAGTTTTATACAAGAGAGGAAACTTCCAGTCAACACTGGTTATAAGGGTAATTCTGTTCCTTTTTTTTTCTTTTTTAACACTTTATTTCTATAGCTACAGTCAGGGCTCTTAAAAAGTGCACCTTCTTGAGTAACCACCTTTGGCAGCTTAGAAAGAGCAGATATACATACTGCAACTTACAGCAATGTCATACATAAACTTAGAAAGTAAAGAAAAAGGCGCCTGCCTCCTCGCGGTTTCTTGTCCTTGTTTTTCTTGAGGGATCCTCTTCTCTATTATCATTCATATTTTGGTCAAAATCTTTCAGTTCTGCTGATCCCGGAGGCACTTTCTGGTAGTTCAGACTTGCTTCTGGAATGTGCTGCACCAACTTGGAAATAATGAGTAATGAGTCATTAAAAACTAGTAAGGAAGGAGGCACACAGGCAGTCACTGCAGGTATTACAGATTTTCAGGCAAGCCCCAGAGGAACACTGATTCATTTAAGTCTTGTTCAGACAGGTATGGTTTCCTAAGCAAATCATTAGACTCCAGTTCAGCAAACATCTACCCACTGGAGTCATCCCACAAAACTCAATGGGGGTATTCCAGGTTTATAATTTTGAGAGTTTGACTACTAGTTGAAAAGTACATCTTGTCTTTTCTGAATTTAGATTAAAACTCAGAAAGGCCTTGATTTCCTATGTCTTATGTTTTAACATATCAAGATAAAAGATCAATGTAACTTTAAAGTGACAATAAAATTAAGCAGAAACCATTTAGTAACACATGGAAGAGATGAAAATGCAATACAAAACCACTGATAATGCAAATAATAAACAGGAAAAACAGAAGAGACAAGACAACCACTTTGTTGGGTTAACTGACAGACAAAAACCTCTAAAAGAAGGTGAGGAAAGTAACAGTGACGAGACAGAGATACAAAATAATGGGATGGAAAGTGCACCTGAGATGGATATGCCAGCCGAAAAGATCTACGAGCAATCTGTGTTAAAACAGAAACAAAGAGATCAATGCTCCTGAATGACAGTGACAGCAAGTATCAAAGAGAACACATGTTGTTATTTTGGGGTGACATTCCCACAAGCACATTCGAGAGGAGCAGCACTTGGGTACCCCCCGGCATGCACCGAACCAGGCGGAGAATCTGGTCACTAACCAGTTCTGCAGAGGTGGTCGCGGGCAGCTCCCCAGTTACTTTGCAATGGACTGTGCTGGGTAAAAATCCAACAGCCCTCTGAGCACAGAGAACGGATTGCAAGTATCGTCCAGGAGGCGCTTTGGTTGGCAACAGCACACAGCTCTCGAGAGCGAAACCAAGAGGAAACTGTGTGCCATCCAAGGTCCAGGCGCCCCAAACACTACGCAATAGCACTCAGGTTATCAACAGGCAGGAGGCATGAGACATTACGCTACAGCGGCTGAACAGCCAAAGTGTTTAGATGGTAAGCTTCCTTTTTTAAGCATCCTTTTGTGAACTGCAAACAATTAATAAGTTAGGCTGGCTGCAGTGGTGGAAACAGTGTCAGAAGCGAATGGTAACCAGGAGATATTCCTACGGTCTGGAAGTTCTCAGCACGACCAGTGAAGAACTGTAAGAGCAGCATCATTTCCATCATGACCAAGAGATTTTAACACATGGCCTGATCTGTTCTCATGCTTTCTGTTCTGTCACCCCTTAAGCATTTCCTCTCATCATACCAACTGTCATACTAAGTACCTTAAGCAACAACTTAAGAAATCTAACTGAGAGTTTTTTTCAACAACATTAACAACTTTTAAAAAAAAAAAAAAAAAAAAAAAAAGGAAAAAAGACCAAACCTAAAGAATGCCATGCAGGTGACTACTTGCAACAACTGAGTTTTCAGTTTGACTGCTCAGCTTTGCAGAAAGCTTGCTCCTGTAAAACCTACACACCCACAATCCAAGGCATCCCAAGCAACCCGTGACTTTGGGAAACAAGAATCATGAAGGTTTTGTTTTACCCTTGCTGAACACCTTTCGATTGGCTCAGCAGTATTCAGCTCAGTGTTCCAAGAATCTGTATTATTATATACTACACAGCTGAGGGCTACAAAAAACAAGAACACCCTGAACGTGCACTAGGGAACTTAAAACCTCCCTGGTTAACATCCAAGCCAACAGTGGACCTGAAGGGACAAAACACAAAGAGTAAGGCTTAAATTTAAGGTTCTATCTTAACTTTTAAGAGCACACACATGATTTTACTTCTATTACAAAACTTGGATAAAAATTAATTTAGAAAGCAATTTGTTCAGGCTGAAAAATACTGTATCGCATACAGGTCCAAAYTGAAATTTATGGTGAGTTACTAAACCCTCAGAAGTAATTCCAGTATCAACAGCTTTGTTCTGCATTTTTTTCACTTTCTTAGAATAGGAACAAATATTTAGTAGTAAAAAAATCAAGAGCTAGAAGAACGGCACGCAACACTGCATGTACCAGAGCTGTGTAAGGGAGATGGTCACACACAGCAAACATTGCTTGTCCACATATTTACTACAAGTAAACTAAATTTTACCAGATGTTTTTACTACATTATAGAAGCTTCCCATCACTATGCCCTTTACTAGAATATTTAATATAAAGTTCTTTAATAAACACTCACAAAATTCACAGTGCTTACTATCGCACACCATGATCTTCAGAGATTTCCTAGGGGACTTCCCTGCACTGAGCTAAAACAGCCATCRTAACACAGATTTAGCATGCAATACCAGAAGCAGATGAAAAACAGGAGCTTCTCACACCACTGCCAACAAGGGTGAGCAATACCCTCCTCACGGTGCTTGGGAACCAGGTTGGAGATGAAGCCTCAGTGAAGCACGCTCACATCTACAATTCTTCTTCCTACTGCCAGTTTGCAGTCTGGCATTACGGCTCCCGATCTGTCTTCATGGGTTTCTGTCAGGGCTCTTTCATTTATACCACCATTTGCTCTCAAAAACTCACCAACCCCCTGCTGCTGTGGTGGGTACTGCCTGGAGCTTTGCATAGAGCAAAACACAGCCCTGCATTTGCTCTCCCGGCTGTTGCAAAGGGGCCAACTGATACGTCCCACATAGCACGTAGCAGCCCTGAAAGGTCAGGATGCAGAAAAACCTTCATTTAGCCCAGGGCCAAGCAATCCCAGTAACTGACTCAGTACCACTACCATGCTCTTCGGATCCATCATTTTCCACAGAGTGAAAACACCCTCAGTCAATGTGTTTTTCAAAGTATCATTCCTTCTCTGCGTTGCCTATAGGAGAAATATCTAACAGCAGGGAACATCTCTCTCTACAGGCTGGTGTATGGTTGTACTCAAAAAAAAAAAAAAAAAAAAAAAAAAAAAACAAAAAAACAAAAAAATCTGCATCAGCAGAAGTCAGAGATTGAAACAGTTCAATTTTCTTCCTAAATAAGAAAAAAAAAAAAAGGTAGATGCCCTGCTCTGCTAGCAGGAAGCTGGTGCTGAGTGCTGGTCGTTACCAAACGCTGCCAGAATTTAATTTGCAACTAAAGTAGGGTAGATTTGTCACCATAACTGCTCAAGACGAATAACAAAAAAGGCAGTTTTGCAGGTGTGGCATTTGAATCCGAACAAAACAATAAAACGCTCGATCTCAGAGCCTGGAGCTATTGTGAAACACTTGTGTACAGCAGGCTCAGACAAAGCCAAACCACCCCAGGGCAGAAACCCTCCCTGAAAAGGCCACAGCTGACCATAGTTTAACACATGCACAGCCACAAGCACCTGCTCTTCTGGGCATCTCCCTAAACTTCTGCTTTGCACCTTCAGTAATGAACACAATAAAGTCACAGGGCCTCCAAACACTCTCTTGTTTGAATTCTGTTTGGGACAGGCCTGCAATTCTCACAACAGTCACAGAGAACAGAGAGCCAAGAGGCCCATCTGAACAGTAAATAAAGAGCATAAACAATTTTGCATTAGCAGCTGGAGCCCACAGGTGACCTTGCAGTTTAGTTTGAGCTGCTAACYTCTGCTGGCCCCTGGGCTGCTGCGCTGGTAAGCCAAATTAAGAAACCACCTCTCTCCTTCCCTCTCCAGTGCAGCCAAACTGGGTTACACAGTTTGGGAGGAAGCCGCGGTTTATCTGAAGGATAAGTGGAGGCTATGTGGACAACAGCACTTCTACAGCTGCTACGATGACTGACATTTACCCTCAAGGAAATAGCTAATTCCCTTCATCCTTGCCCAATCCTGCTGGCTGGAGAGCAAGGAGTCCTGCCCTGGCCCACCAATACACAGATGGAGGGAAGTGATTTAAGAAACACCTGCACAGCAAAGGACACAGCACAAGTACAAAATACACAGATCTGGCACGCAGCCAGAGCACTCGGTCAGCACCTCGACTTAGTCAACAAGAGAGGCTCTCCCGAAAGCCCTCGCAGCGCTAGGAGCGCAGCACACCACCCCATACTGTTCCTTAGATACAGACTTCAGGGACCAAGGTCTGACTAGAGGCCACCAAGCCCTGGGGAGATGAATCCAACGTTTTGACACCATTTTAGCCCTACTGCTTCCTGGAAACGTAGTAAGGATGCTGTGAACAAGCCAGGCCTGCCCCAATACACATACAGCCACGCTCAGGAAAAGCCTGCTCCCACCTCTTGCAAGGCTGCCTAGGGCATAGGGGAAGGCAAAATAAACAGCACCATAATTAGACTGCAGTCCATCTTTCTGCTGTGGGTTTTCTGGGTCTTCGTGGGGGTGAGGGGAGGTGTTCTTAACCCTGCAGTAACTGGGGATGCTGTCCTTTGGTCTGCCACCGCAGCTAGGCCCCACACACTTGCTAGCATTCAGAGGCTGAGATTTCTGCCGTTTGTGATCTTACCTCTTCTCTCGCTGATATGGTGGAAGCAGGAGTGTTGGGCACAGAGCTGAGGGAGGTGCTTGGTCCTGTCCCCGATGAACTCTGCGAGTCCCCATCTCCAGCAACGTCGTGAATCTCTCGAGCAAGGATGGCCACATCYTTTACCAAGGTCTGGCTTAATCTGAAGCACAGAGCATGCAGKAGGGCCATTAGGACACATCATACAACAAGCCTTATATTAATGTATTAAAAAAATAAAAATTAAAAAAATTAAAAGGGGAGGTGTAAATATAAAAAGGGCAGCCACAGAGGATTCTTTACTGGCCAACCACAGGAAGCTTGTATGAATTATAACCCCTGCAGGGGCTAAGAAAAGTGGGCTGGGAAATGCACCCAAGACTGAGCCACCACTGAAGACATCAAGGAACGCTCCAGCCAGGTACAAGAGGAACATAATAAATCCACTGCTTTCCTGTCCCCTCACACAAGCTCACACCCATCGTGCTAAATCCCAGTGGTCTCTAGACCCCAATAAGGCAGTCAGCAGCCACAGCGTGCCTTTGCAAGCTCCTCTTATCTGGGGCTCTTCTGCCAACAGCCTCCCTGAGGTTTTCAGTGGCAGAAGAAATACAGGTTGAAYCTGATCTGTGTCTTTGCAGAGGGAAGATTCAAAGTAATGATTTGGAAAAAAAAAGCAAATTCTACACACTACCAGGAAACATTGGAGACAACCCATAAAGAAACTTTTCTTGATTCTTTCCCCACCCACCTTTTGTTTTCCTTTTTTAAATAGAACATGGCCACAATTTCTTTTGGGAACCTCTTTCTTTTCCCTTAAAAAGGGCATACAAGGAAAATCAGATTAACAAAACCATAGGTGACCATTACATTCATGGCTTATTTCCAGATTTGAATGGTTTAAGGGGAACCCCCCCCCCCAAATCCAACAGCAATGCAAACATTTCTCCACTGTGCAAGAAACATTAAGTCCTTAAGCCTTCAAGAAATTACTGTAAGTATGGTATACAACAAAATGGCTAGAGCTCACCTAGGAAAATAAAAGCTTTTTTCTTTATTACTCAAATACTACTAAAACCCTAAACACWCTTCCCTTTTCCCTTGTGGTTTATAGACTATAAATCAAAATATGCCTCCAGGCTCTCCAAAATGGATGAAGGATTGGGAGCGATAAATATGGTGTACCTTAGAAGGATCTAGTTTTCAGAAACCAAGTCTTGAAACTTCAAGCCCCTTGACAGGTGTCAAGTTAACAGTGATTAAAACATTTTGTCCTACTTGTTCTAGATTTCCAAAAAAAAAAAAAAAGAAAATCTGTCTCTTAATTGTTACTAGCACAGCTTAAAAAAGAACCCCAAAACAAAACCAAAAGTAATTGTTGTGATAATTTTAAAGAAATGCTTCTGAAAGGAAAAAAAATCTTCCAGTTGGCTAGCTTCATCTGAAGACACTTTCTTCTTTAATTGGAAAAAAAAACAAGCAAGGTAGTAAAACTGTGAGTTCCTCAAAACATTTCCTCAGAAAGAAAACACATAACTGAACTAATTAAAAAATATTTTGATCTGCGTGCCTAAGATGCCCCCTGTCTGTGCTGGTTTCAGATATAGCTGTCACCAAATGCCTCCATTATGCAATTCATTTATTGTAAACAAGTGGCATTTTGGCTTTTAACTCCCTCTGACTACTTTAAACCACTCCCAGTTAATTTGGGAGCAGCAAGGGGAATCAGAACCGCAATTACGAAGCAGACTGCTTGACCGAGTTCTGCAATGTGCAGAGCCAGACAAATCTGATGCAATCACTTATTTATAGCTTCTGCCACCTAAAGTGCTCTCCGTTGCTAGGAATACTGGTATGAAGGGAAGTCAGTATCCCCCCCACACACACACACTTCATACAGCACAGGTAATACAGCTTCGCTTGAAGGCCGACACATTTTCTACCAGCCTGCAAGCAATGCTCATGAAAGAAAAGCTCTCTTGAGATTAGTRTAGCAACTGACACATGCAACGTGGAAACGCTGACCAGCAGCAGTCAGAAGTCAGCTTCTTAAACTGGAAAGTATTTCAAGTATGGCCAGTACAACAGAAGACCTGTATTTCTGGAAAGTTGGCATAACACAGTTGGCATATTACAGATGTCAGACCTCAAATGCCACCATCTTTAAAAGAAGAATTTATCTTCTTTACTGCTCAAGTCCTCTAAGCAACCACAAATATACAATAGGTCCTGTGCCCACAGACATCAAGCTAAGCAATGACTTGTTAACACGCAGGTCTCAGACAGATTTTCTTGTTTGGCTTCAACTGTGCCAATCAAAGAGGTTCCTGCCCTGAAGCTCTTGCTTACTGCTCCCTCACTGGCTTCAGGCAAAGCAGCTTCAACAGTTGATATATTCAACTAATCCAGCTGATTTTATCTGAAGAGAATTAGGGACAGTTCACATGAATTGGACCATGCACAGACAATAACTTCCARCAGAAAGCAATGGCAGGCAGATATGGACAGTAACATCTTTTAACAGACKTAGCAGGGCTAGAAGAGGATATCTGTCCACAACTCCAACTGGAAAAACAAACCAAGACACAACCCAGCTTCCTTGCACTTGCCATTTTCTAGAGAGAAGATACAACCAGCACTGCCTGGCATGGGCTATAAAGCTTCATGAAACCCTTTCAAGTCTGAACATACTGGTGTTCAGGTTTGAAAGGGGCGGGGGGATACACAACAAGAAGAGAGAGTACCTCTCTTTCCACCTCCACATCTGGGTTTGATTTGAACACCATGAAAAACAACCCATTTTCAGCACGGGGGTTGATGCACAAAGCCCCACCTCACCTGGCTATTTCTGCTATCTCTGCTGTTTGTGCAATGAAGTTGTAGGGATCTGGATGATCATCAAAGTCTTCATCGTCATCTGTTTCTCTGCCGTTGTGTTTTTGCTTGCTCAGCCCAGAACCACGTATCCTCGGTGTTTGTGTGGCTGTTGAAGTATGGGAGCGTTTGTGTTTAGGGGAGCTGTGATTTGAGCCATATTCTTCCTCCGAAGTAGAGGTGTAATCTGAACCCTGTGGTCTCCGCCTTGATGCTTATAAAAAATGAATTGGTTTCAGACCAAAGAAAGCAGCAAAGAATAACTAAAAAAGGGCAAAAAGGTAACACAAAACTAGCCCAAGAATACAAAGAAAGGAGAGTTTCTGTGCAGATTTTAGGTTAAACACCACATTTGTCGGAGTTTATCTCAACGCTAAACCATGGCTCTGCCATCCACTATACAAATTTGAAATGAGAAATTCCAATGGAAAAGCAGAATGACTTTTATTAACTCCAATATATTAAGTTATTATCGCAGACTTAGCTTTTCATGCACAGAAGCTCTGTATGTAAGAAGCATACGTTTCAGACTCCTCAAAGTACCCACAGAAGTCCTTTTCTAAAGAGAGGCCAATTTTCAAGCCTGCAGACACCTTACCAGTTAGCTGCAAGTACAAGCAAAAGGAGGCTTTTTCTGAGTGAAGCAGAGACTGTGGTGCTTGGTTTTATTTGCAGGAGTCCACACCCACATGTTCTCCTCCTGCCTTGCAAATCATCGTTAATGATATTCTACAGGAAAGCGAATGGAGGCTACCCATCTATCCCAACAGGTTCTGCAGACACCCAGGTCCTCATTGTATGGGAAATACTGAGATGTCCTGACAAGAAATCCTTATTTGAAAACTGGGCTCCCAGAGTTTCCTATCTCACTACGGATATTGCTTCATTCCCTTCCATCCTTCCCTGGAGAATGAAGATCCACCAAACACAGAAGCAGCCAAGTTATTTAAAATTATGGTACTTAAAAGCTTCACTGTGTTACCAAGATTATCATAATGCTAAACCACTGCAAGCAAATTAAGCCAGCATCATAAATTATACAAATAAAAATATTGAATTTGGCATAAAAGATATGGGTAGATGCTATATAGAGAAGATATTATACCTAGACATTATTAGCTCTGCTATAGCTATTTAAAGGTCTTGGCTCAGGATTAAAAAATATACATACAGGAAAAAAAAAAAAGCTCATACTCCAGCTGCAGAATACACACACACTTATATATTTTTACATACATCTATTATAATATATATTATATAGTGTTATATATAAATATTATAATTATATATATTATTCATATATGTAATATAATAAAACACTAAGGTTTAGAATGAAGAGGTCATCCTGTCACTGAACAGGAATTTCAAAATTAAGAGCGTGATTTTCCACCCCCGTATGCCAAGGGAAATCAGAATAAAGTCTCTCAGTATCATTCAAATTACACTGGGTAAACAAATCATGTACATGTAGGAGTAGGGGGAGACAGGCCCTTAGCTTTCAAAATTGGTAACTTGGATTATTTTGACATTATAGGCATGTTTCACATAAAGTTGCTTCAGATCATCTGACAATCTACTGGCATTTCTTGTCTCCTGGCCACATATTTCATTCTGTTCCTCTGTTAGCAAGATTAACTTTCTCCCACTGGGACAGCTGGAAACTATTGTGGTTAGCTAAATGTTTTAAGAAATCCTTGAATAAATTGGCCACATCTGCCTCCGTAGTCGCAAGGCTTGAAGCTCGATATTTTCAAAGGTTATTGCATCATGCTCAAAAACGTCTTGACAGCACAGTGCATTAGTTAAGTTTATCCAAGTTCCTCTTTTGTTCCAGAACGGGGTGCTAGCTGTTCATTCACAATATCTGCAGTGTTAGTAGAGAAACATGCATCACACAGTAGCTATAGGACTATGAAGCATGAAGTACACTAGTCCATTTACTGCTTGTGCAGGGTCCAGAATCCTATCAAGGAATTAGGAGGTCAGTATTTTAAGAGAAACTAATTCAAAGAAAGGATTAGCATCATCTGCTGCAACTATGAACATGGGAAGGTGTTAGTATGTTGCTACAAAGCTGTGGAAATCAAAAACCAATTCATTTAAAACAAGAACTGGCCAACTTTTATTATTTCTCCCCAAATTATTTGAAGTCTGTGGTCCAATAACAGGGAGGTAGGAACGGCACCTCCTGTCTGGAAATTTCTGATCACATTATATTGCTTTGGATTTGCTATTGTTTAATAAGAAAAAGTAATAGCAGCATGATCTCAGAAAAGGCAAGAGAAGAGATTGTACATGTTCTTTTAGCTTATTCACATTCTGATTTACATGCATATACAAATATGTAAGAAAAAAAATCATTAAAATAAAAGAGAAGTTGGATGAGCTAAAACAATCCAAATTAAGACAAGCAGCAAATCACATTTTTAGCATGCAATAAAAATGAATAGTGCAAGAAGGATAATTATTTCAATTGTATGAAAGTATATGAAAAGGACACTTCCAGAACTCTAAGACCCCTATAAAAATCACCAATCGGATGAAAATATTGTCTATCCCAACAGGCCTGAGAAACTCTGCCAAAGGAGTTCTTCCCATCCCTTTAACCCCTCTGCCATTTCTAAAAACCTAAGCAAACAGATAGGACTTTGCCTGGTAGGTCAAGGAGCCAGGCCATACTAGACCACAGGTATTAACCACGTCCTGGGCAGTGTCTGACTACCAATCACCATACTAGAGCGGTCACCGGCGTTGTCCCCACCTCTTAAATAAAGGCCAATTTAAACATGACACACGTTAAATCTGCAAGGGTTTGTTCACAAAGAGCTGCTATTTGCACAGCTAGAGGGCAGGACAGCCCCCAAACCTCGTCCTTGCAGGGAGCAACCGTGCAGCTTCACTACCTATTGASAAAAGGGAATGAAAACACACCGTACAGGGAATTCTCTTGGGGCAATCAAAATACAGTGTCCAGCTCTGCTTTTTGCATTTATGGAAAGAATAAGAGAACAGCCTTCGAAAAGCAGGCTATTTATTTCTTCTTTTATTCATATTTCAGATGCCTTCAAACTTGCTACCTTGGACATCAGCTATCATCAATACCAATGTAAGTTTTCTTGATATAAGCTGAGTCTTAAAAGTCAAAGAAAAGCAGAACAGAATTGTAGCACTGGAAAAGAACAAATTCTACTTTTGTAACAACAAAAATAAAAGGCTAACATTCTCCAGTCAAAAGGTAATCGGTTGCTCAAAAACAACCAAAGGCATCAAAAAAAAAAAGAAAAGAAAAGAAAAATAGCTATTTGCAATATCCTTGCGGACAGCTCAGCAACTTCTCACTGGGTGTGAGAGGTACTCTGCTGTCTCCAAACCSCACTGCACATGAAATATCCCCCATGACCTTCTCCGACATACATTTATTAAYGCAGACTCTTCCCTCCCTCCCACCCCACAGTCTCCTTCCCTTGTTTCCTTTTCATACTCGCCAATGMAGCATTTTTATTACAGGGATATCAATCCTGGGCAATCATGTGCAGCCTATAAATTAGAAACAGGGCAAAATGGGAGCAACATAAAGCATAACCACTTACTGGAAGAGGAGGAATACTTGACACTGCTGGAGCGGGTTCTGCTGAAAGGCTGCTTCGCCGAGGCAGCGGCTGCCATTTTCCTCGCTGCAGCTCTGACCTCCGAAATACCCGTCTTCCGGTAGGTTTCCACGCTCCGGCCCGAAAACCCCGTCCTCGACTGCGCAGTTTCGGAGTCGCTCGGCACCGTAAATGAACCGGCCCGTTTCCTCGGCATGGCGAGGATGTCGAGCCGGGAGAGCTTTTTAGTCTCCGTGGATTGCTTGGACCCTGCGGCGGCGGCTTCAGGGTTGGAGGTTGTTTTCTCAGTATCGACGCACTCGTTGTCCGAAGTGTCTCCCAGCCGGGCACGACGCAGCTTGGAGGCTCTCGTGGGCCGCGGGGTTGATAAGCTGTTGGAGCGGGTGAGGACTTGCTGGATCTTCTGCACATTCGATGTTGTTTTGCTGTGATCCTCTTTAGCAGCCTGAGTGAAAGGTTTCCTTCTTGGAACTGGCCTGGTTAGCGAGTGCTCATGGTCAGAGGTCGCTGCCTCGGGGACTGGCAGGTAGGGCAGGCTCGAGTTTCTCTCGTCATCTGTAAAATCGAGGGACCCTCGAGCCCCGGTGCTCCGCTTCATTTGGAAGCGTTTGGTCGCCTCTGCTCGGCTTGCTGCCTCCGGCACTTGCGTTTTCCGCTTTTCCGTCAACCTATCCCGAGCGCTAGCCTGCCCGCACTGGTCCTGGATGGAAGGCGTGGAGGAAGATTTCTCCTTCTGCAAACTAGCGACTGCTTTGCGTTTCGGGGCACTCGTCGGGACATTTTTGCCGCTCACCAAGCTGACTGTGCTGGCTGTGTCCACATCAGAGTCTCCAGACAAGGAGTCCTCCAGCTGACCAGCAGTTTCCGAGGGCTCCAGCTGTTGACCTTGACCAAGTAATTTGGCTTCCAGTGCTGCCAAGGCAGTTTCAGTGTCCTTAAGGAGAAGATGAGTGTCCTGACCAAAGTCCATACGGGTTGACCGAACAGCCTCTAAATCTTTAAGCAGAGGGTGACTTGAAACATGTGGAAGTTTATTTTGAGGAACAGCACTGCTTGATTTATCTTTGGTAAAACTTTCTTGTCTAACAAAAGATGACATTTCCTTTCCTGCCACGTTTTCCTGATCTTGAGGAAGATTCTGATGAAGGGAAATAACCATTTTTCCTGCTGCATTAATGTAAGCACTAACATCTTTGACTGGTGGCTTTCCAGAAACAGGTGCACCAGCAGCCTTGAAGGAAAACTCCTGATCTTTGCCTTCTTTGTCTGCTCGAGCATGGGACATGCTCAGAGAGAGCTTGGAGGGAATCCCCACATCGTTGCTGTCATCACCAATGTAGAAAGAAGTAGAAACTGGCTCACTTACAGCTCTCATATTTGAGACCCGGGGGGCTCCTGGCTGCCGGCTCTCAGATTTTGGGTCTTCCCCCGTCTGCTCTAGCATTTTATTGTTCTCTTTATATTTCCTGCCTTTTTCCATGCTGAAGCCATCATCAGATCTGCTGGCATCACTGAGGCTATCTGGATCCAAGTCTTCTTGGATGAAAAGTCGGCTGCTGGGATCACCGTAGGCTTCCACACAGYGATCCTTTACGATGCTTCTCTTTGTAACCTCGGTATAGGTCTCCTGACAAACCAGAACTGCAGGCATGGGGCTGTCCGATTTATCACTTGGTGGGAGCTGGGGAAGAAGGCGCCTTGTTCTCAAGGGCACAATGTTTTCCAGTTCCCCAGGTTTTGGGGCTACACCACTTTCTGAAGAGAGTTAAACAGACACTCATCAAATATTGTACAGCAATACCTTATTTATTCAATAAGGGCTTGATCTTGCAAAGTGTGAGTCCACAAAAGCATTTATAAGGTACGTGCTTAAAATTAAGCTTGTGTTTAGTACGAACACCAACAGAATCAGGCTTTTGCTAAGTTTCTGMAGGTTTATCAACACATATGCTTAAGATAAAGGTATACTTAATCCCTTTGCTGGATCACTGCGCTCAGCACCTTCCATCTGAAATCCTGCCTTGACATTCTCACRTGATCTACAAACACATTCATTTAGAGGCCATGCTATCAGTCTGCTGGCATCAATTTACCATAGATCAGGCCACAGAAAGGAGATGAATAGCCATCAGCCAAACCACTACAGAGCATCATTCTACACAATGTAGCCCATTTCACTAAATGGATGGTGTTTTTCATAGTATGAGTTCTCGTATAATCGTATCCCACGGCAGAGTCTCAGGAGAAAGACCCTAACAATGAAAAGACTTTGAATTAGAGCTCACTGCCCCAGCATGGGCAGACTTGTCAGTAAGGACACACTCCACAAAAAGAGTGTTCTTATACCTCCCATGTCATTGGTCAGGACTTCGTATCTGCTGTCACCTTTAAATACCAGGACAACTGGTTATTTGACTAAGGTAAAATTTCAAATGCTCTGGAAGTCAGATTCTCACACAGGGTGAAAACTGTGGAAGTAATGTCTGAAACAAAGGTTTCTTCTTATCTTTATTGAGTTCATTTAGAGCTGTTGTTGGTAATGACAAATATTTCCAACAAAAAAGGGTGAAAAGGTTTACAAAAGCCAAAGCACTGTTCACCCCTTCTTATGTTTCTACGGGATTTGGGGAGTTGTAAACTATCGTCCTAGCTGTGATGTGGGCCTGACCTTCTCTCACTCCCTCACTCCCCTCCACACCCAGTTTTCTATGCTGATCTCTGCACTTCAAACCTGCCACCTGCCCAGCCAACCCCAGAACTGCCTAAAATCCTCAGCMCAGCCAGACATGAGAAAAGCACACAAACACCCAGCTACCAAGCACCAGTCAGCAATTCTTTCCAAGATGACTTGCAAAAGGCTTTTTTTCTGGCGTCATAATGCAGTCTAAAGAATCACACAGGGGTAATTAATTCCCAAGGCCCTTACGATCTTTCTGCTTCCCATGGGCCCTTTAGTCATGTCAAATGCAGCACTGAAGAACTTCTTGGATGACTCTGAAATGCAAACCAGAGGCTCTCTCGATCTTTGTTTAGGATTCATCTTTCATACCCCTCCACTGGGAATTTACTCCATCCTTCCCACCCCCAAATACTTTAGCTAAAACAGAAAACAAGTCACAGTCAGACACATCCCCCTTTTCATAACACTTCAGTTTAGATTCATAAGCCTTCAAAAGGTAACATTGGGATGAGACTTACCTGTACCACCATCACCCTGCCCAGAGACAGATCCAGAGTCAGAGTAACTATCTGCAAGGCTTGCCCACCTAGACACCCACTTCTGACTCCCCTGAGATGCTGCAGACATCTACAACAAATTGGGGAAGGCAGCATTATAAAGGCGTTTTTTGAAGCAAATCTTAGCCACCAAATCTCTCTTCTCATACAACCATCACTCAGTCTCCTCAAAATGGAAATCAGTTCATGCACCACATTCCCTCCAGACAGAAAACCCACGTATACTTCCACCATCCCATCAAATCTGCCTGGACTGCCCGTACCTGCATATCAGCCTGAGACCCACTCATAGCTTTTGAGGCAAACGCCTGGAGCAAGGGTGACTTCTGACTAGTGCCATTTTCACTGATTAGATGTTGATGAGAACCAGAGTCATCTTTTTCACCTTTTATTATTGGTCTAAAGGCTGAAGATATTCTGGAAAACTCAGGAGACTCAAGAACACCAAAAACCTGAAAGGGTGGTTGCATGGGAAAGATTAAAAACCAAGACAAAATATTAGTTCAAAATCCAAATCCACAAAGCACTAGTCACATGCAAAGTCTGATCTCAAATGGCCAGAAACACATGCCAATCCTTCCATACAAATTAAATAAATCACTATTCTCTACTCCTCAGCAGCAGTTTTAAATATACTTATTCATAGAACTTTACTCACACCCACCTTTTCTCCCTTCCTTGTTATTTCAGTGTGCTGCCTTTAATAGTAGTAACTTTCATAGACAGAGCCCCTTCTCAGCCCTGAGAAATTTAGGATGATTGTCATTAAAGTTCTCTGCCAGCTAATTCATGGAGAATTAAAAAACAAACAAACAAAAAAACCTCCTTCGCTAGGGTCCTTCATAGACTGTAGCAGACTAGTAGACAGTGGGCTGACAAGGGCAACACTGCATTGCCACATAAAGACCTGGGAAAGGATTCACCTCTGAAGCAGATGAATGTTTGAGCTAGCTGGCTAGATTCCCTCTGGAGATAAACAGGCTCTGTTACAGGGATGAGCATAATCCATGCCTCAGAAGGGCTTGTTTCTCTTCCCTGACTACAAGAGGTTCAGAGAAGATGCCACCACAGAAGGTACCTAGATTCAGGCAAAGGCAGCCACTCCAGAGTTCTCCACTCTCACTTGTACTAAGTGGTGTGCATGTGTGGCAGGGGGAGAGCAGAGTCACTGCAAAACCCCCGCAAAGCTGAAATTAGTATTATTCTCCTTCCTGGTCAGAGAAACTGAGGTCCAGTTATTAGTTATTTCCCAAGTGGTAGGTCTACATCTCACCAAGTCTACAGCAGAATCAGGAGCTGAAATTGGTCTGCTTGCCTGCCAAGACTACCTCCCCTCCTCAGAAATAATTGTGGTTTTGTGCTATCTTCTCATATTCTCCCATCAGAGCAATTAACTGTCTAATGTCAGGATTAGGGCCTTGCTTTGGCTTAAACACAAAGACCACCCTGCCCTGCAAGCTTCCGATCACATTTCAAATAAGATGCAAAGAACAAGTSTAATAAATAAAGAAATGAAAGAAGCCAGATCTGTGCACGCAGACCACCATATACACAGCTCTAAAGACAGATTCAATTAAGGCTTCCTTTAAAGTTCACCATCCTCCTTCCTACATTACAGTAAGTCTTCAGAGCAACTTGCTACTTCTGTTTTCATAATAAACAGATAAAAGTTAAACCTGAAAGTCGCCCAAACTTTGGTTTGCCCTGGGGTTGCTTAGTTGGGTGGGTATTTTTAAGCCTTTCCCTCATCTATTTTTTTAGGTTATCGTTCACTTTGCAAAATACAAGCAAGTATAGATCCCTCTAGGATTGCCTCTGCCCCAGACCACACCCTTTGCTATCTGCACTAGCTGCCACTTGTCCTGCCAGCAAGCCCTACCTTTCTAACAAAGCAAAGCTAAATACAGAACCACCTACCTCTAAAGGCTTGTGAAAGATAAAGAAAACCAGCCCTTGGCCTGCGTTTCTTTGGCCTACCATGGGACGCAGCGTCAGAGATGGGCTGCAGCTCCGGTCTTTGGAGCAGCAGGCAGGAGGTGACGCAATGCAAAGGCAGAGGCTTGTGAGTAGTCCTAAAGAACAGAGCTGCCCCCATTCATGGCTCTTGGCAGGATCAGCCCAATCATGAGCATGCTGTTGCCTTTTCCTCTAACATATAGCAAGCCCATTCTTGAACTTTTGCATCCGAATCCCATTTTGGTAGCAAAGCAACTTTTTGCTGCGGGGTTACCTTGCCTTCTTGCACTTGGTGGGGTTTTTGTTTGTTGTGTTTTTTTTTTTGTTTGTTTGTTCATACCTTCACACCTATCCTTAACATATATCAGCCAGGACACTTTCCTACTCCTAAATATATTAACTCCTCTGCACCTGACTCAAAAGGGGGGCAGTCCTTCACAGCAACAGCTAGTGAAGTTGGGCCCTTCAGCACAAGCTGCAGAAGCCCAAGCCTTCAGTCCTCAACTTGCTGGCCAGTTCAGAAAAGGGACATTTACCTGATCTATCATTTTTCGTGCTTCCTCCACCTCTTTATCCTGCGACTCCGTCTCGATGGTGTATGTGCCCGTCTCACTCACACTGTCTTCCTCATCATTCCTCCTGCACTGGGCTGACTTTAACTCAGGAGGTGGAGCAGTAGCAGATTCTGGTTCTGATGATATAACCACACGTGGAGCTACTGRCATGGGCGGAGGCACTGGTTTCTCAGCACTTGACTTCCCAGACTGAGCAGTCTCCCGCAAGTACTCAGCCATAAAATCCTGAGCCATTTTAGACTTCCTCCCAATGCTCCCGTAAGTTTTGGCTGACGGTCTGGAAGTGGAAGAGGAGGAAGAGTTGATCCTATCCTCTGTCTTCTCTCTCTTGAAGGAACTAGTTCTTTGGGTCCCGGAGGAGCTGCTACTTGGTTTGCCCGCCTGAGCTCCAAGGTGGGATGACGGCGCTGCGCTTCCCAGCTTCTCCGCTGGCAACGTGCTCTTGCGCTTTTCAGCCTTGGTCTTCAGCCCCGGATCAGTGTCGCTCTGGGAGGAGTGAGCACTGTGCGTGAAGGACTGCGACCGCTTCTTCCGTGGCGTGTCCTCAAAAAACTCGATGACAAACGCCTGCTTGTTGTGCAGCATCTCGTGGGGATTGCGTCTCATCTGGCGTTGCAGCCTGGTTTGCTCTGTCGCACGTTCACTGCCAGTCGTTGTCTCCTTCTCTGCCTTGGGCGCCACAGGGTCTTCGGAGTCACTCTGCGTCCCGTCCTCGTGCCTATTGCCTAAAAACAAGTTAAATGGATTTGATTTTTATGTTCTCAGTTGCTGTTGCCCTGTCATTACCTTGCAGCTGAAATTTATTTTTTCAGTTGAAAGAAAAATTTCTATAGAATTAAACAACACCAAAAATATCTACTGTGCTACAAGGACTGTATCCCATCAGGTGAAAAGAGAGAAGGCATGCCATGACCTCACTTTTTACAACTGATTGGCTATCAACTTATTAAAACAACTTAAGAAATCATTTTAACCTTATGGGGTTTTGATTTTGTAACACTGACCATTTTAGACACCTAATGTCTTGTTTGTTTCTTTCTTGCCATTTAAACAAAAAAAAGGACATTATTTTGCAGTTCTGCCCAATTACCCTAGTCTAAGAACACCTCATTAGGTTCTCTTCATTCCAGAGCAGAAATTTCTCTGCAGAACTGAGAAATAAACCCCGTGCATTGCATCCCATGGAGCCAAATTCCCACGATGAAAAAGCCACATGATCACTGCGTTCTGACTGCATGCACCTCTGATCATCCGCTTTATCCCCCTCTACAAGGGGGAATAAAACAGCAGCTAACAGAAAAGTGAACTTGCAGGACTCTATCTTTTCTGAAGACTTAAGAGTTACACCATGACACCCCATGAGTCACACCATCCTATCACCAGCCGAGCAAAGGTTAAATAATTACTCATAGTTAACTAAAAATAAGCTTAAGTTAATTTTCACTTATATTAGAGACAACCATCTTCATAATCTTTGCTTTGTATCAGTGATGCTCTGCCCCTTAAGACCTTAGTTCAGGACTCTCAGAAAGAGAGTAAGTTAAAATAAAACAAAAAACAAACCTTTTTTTGGAGAAGGAAACAGGTGTGAAGGCACAGAACACGACTCAGCCAACGACTGGGAACCTGTCATCGGGAGAATGGGGAAAGAGGTCTCTGCGCTCTAGACTGTAACATGCAGCAAGATATACTTGCTAAAATACCACGTGTTTGAAAGGAGAACTGCTCAAACCTACTTTGCAAGTTCTCCAGTCACAGGGGTGAAGACCATTTATTACCTTGAGTTAGCTGTGAAAGATTAGAATTTAATACAAGAACCATTCAAACCCAGGAGTCAGGCCTCTGAAGAGTTTCCTAACACCATCCTGAAGAAAGCCAGTAGACTTTGCATTGTGCCCTAAAGGCTGATAAGTCCAGACCTTGTAAGGGAAAGTTGCTAGATTAAAGGGTCATGGCTGAGAGCTTTGCTGAATGTAAAATGGTGAGGATGCAAGGAAAAGGACTTGCTGTACCTACAAATGCCCCACCAGAACACCGTGTATTTCTCAAAGACCTAGGGCCCAACTCTCTAGTCTTGATATCAGGCTTTATGTTCACCATGTTGTTCCTGAAAGTGAACAAATGTTACTAAAGAACCGCGACGGTGGGTGTCTCAGTGTTCCTGAAGACTCAAAGTTGGTAGGCAGCCAACTGTAGCCTCCAAGACATCTTCAAAATTCGCCCCACAGGAAAAACATGTTACACAGCTATCCAGACTGTCGCAGACAAATGACATGCTGTCCTCTGCCAAAGAAGAGGTGGATAAACTCCTTGGGCCACCAACCACCAACACTGTAATTCTTAATCAAATGCCCAAATAGTTGATTTTCTGATATGCAAATTATGCATTAAAATATCTCAGTTTCTTTCTATGCCTCATGAACAGTAAAGAGGCAAATGCAGTCTAGTGCTCTCTCTGTGCATCATGCAGGAAAATGCTGGGATGAGCAACAGCAGCCAAACTCTTTAGTAGTTCTGCTCTTTCCTTTTGGAGATAGTTAAATTGCATTTGTATCCCCTACAGACAAGGCTCTTCAGCAAGTCAACAAAATCTAAAATCTCAATGATAAAAATGAAAAACAAAACCTACCATATCTACTGAAAAGAAGACCTTAAATAATCAGGCAGGGCAGCTCAGTGATGACAAAAGAGTTCAATTTCTATGTCATGCCAAACCCCAGGGCTGGATATGCTAGACCTTCTTGACCATAGATGCTTCTCAGAAACTGTACACAAAACAGCAAGTTGGAGGCATAATAGGTAAAACTCTTCATATTAAAAGGAGGATTTCTCCAACAATGACTTAGCAAATATTCCTTTGAGGGAAAATAAAGTAGTGCTCTCTTTTAAAAATGTGTTAACCTCAAGCACAGGTGGGTCAGTAACCTTCAATATGACTTCATCAGTCAATGGTCCAGTTAGAAACAACAGCTTTTCCAGCACTGCAAGGCCTCCAAATACAAAGGCAGTGAGAATTTAGGAAGCAGTGGTCTTTTTCTAGCTGTTCAGTGCATGCTCCAAGAAAGGCTTCCAAGCAAACCTGGATCTTGCAAAATGTTTTCAAAAGCACAAGTAAGAATCACTGCTCCCACCAGCTGCTCTAAGCACTGAGCTCCAAACTACACTTCGCACCTTTGAAATTTCTCAAAGAATTCCTCACAGTAACACACTTAACAGAAAACAGATGCATGAAATCTGGAGTTGTTGAACAGAGCAGGATTTCAGAGAAGCTTTAGTTTAAGAGAAGAAACCTTTCTCCACAAGCACAATCATTTCCTCCACTGGTGACCATGTACATCTCCACTCTGTCACCAGTCTCCATGTGAGAAACTCTGGTTTTCAACCCAAGAGCCTCTGGTTATGACAGACATCAGCAGTTAGCCACAATTAGCATCTTCTGCACTACATCTAGAAAGCAAAGGTCATTCCCTTCAGCTAGTAGAAGCCAAGAGAAGAAAATCCACTGGCATACCTGTGTTTACCAGTCTGCCTGACCATACGAAGGCAATTTCAGACATTTAAAAATCAAAATCCTTTTTTCAATCACTGTTATTGCCAAGCTGGGGTTACAGATGTGGAGGAACCAGATTAGACAGTCCCCAGGCCAGCATCACACATGGCTTCAGGGCTGGGCGAAAAGCCTGCTAACCAGGTTTAAAACCATTAATAGTCATTAAAAAATAATAATAATAATATCTTCATTTTGCAAATTCGGGGCAGAGATAAATGAGTGCAATTTTCCTTGATAGAAGAAGGGTTTTGGCCTTTATTATGCTGCTGTGGCACAGCCAACAGAGAACCCTGTCCACATGACAAAGACATTCACTCACCTTTAAGTGTCCTCACATGAACTGGCAGGTCACTTTTGGTACTGTACACATCGTCTCCTGGAGACTGTCGTCTCATCAAGCTGGGGTCATTCTGGACAAGCCAGTCAGCCACTTTGCTCTCTGCTGACATCACTTCTGTATGAGCAGGTTCCTTATTAAATGGTCTTCTCTGTCTGAGTGAAAATTTAGTTACGTGATCTTTTATCTTTATTTTACCGGGGGTACCGTCGTCAAATTCAATGGTGAAAGAGGCATGACTTTGCACAACTGGGGGCACTACAGCATCAACATCCTTTGTCGGTATTTCATGGACCTGTGTTTCCGGAGATTTTGATGGCTGCTGAAATTCTTTAGTCGGGATCTCAAAGTAACTTGGCTCTCTCCGGAACGCAAACACAGACTGTTCTTGGGAATCTCTATATGCAGAAATATTACCATTCAGTTCCTCTTCATGTTGGGTTATCTCTTTCGATCTTTCTACAAAAAAAAGGAGGGGGGGGAGCAGAAAAATATTAAATTCACAAACAAACATTAGCTGAAGTTGCTAAAATGAGTAGTAGCATTTTAAGGTTTCTGTCTGCCTGACATGGACAGGAGATATCCTGTTTCACTTCACTGAATTCACTTCCACCTACACAGCTGCTCAACCCAACAAACTTAGCAAGGCCTTTTCCATACATACTGAAGTAGTCCACAACTGCTGTTTTTAACTTTCACATATTTTAGGGGAAACATTTTATTTCCCCATATTTTTGTTTCACTAGCAGCAATCTACAYATAGCAATGTGCAAATACAAGTACAAAAAAGTGGTAACTAAAGCCTTAAAGGAGGATGCCTTCGTGCAGCAAAGATCAAAAGCATGCAGCAGTTCTGTCCCCTTCCCGAGAGATGATCTGCATTACCTGAGTAGTGTTCCTCTTGTCTTCTGTCCTCCTTGTTATTTGCATCATCTTCCCCCCACCAGGAGGGCTGGCCATAAAGAGGGGTGCGATAAGTACTGGTCTCTAGGAAGAGGATAAGCAAATACTTTGACACAGAAAACATCTATTTCCCAGGTTCACAGAAGATAAGCATGTCCCAAACAGGGAAAAAAAGCAGAGTAAAATGAGATGACATATCTGTTATATTGCAATTATAATAAACCCAAATCGTATGTAACAATAATTATGTTCAGGCTTTTTTTTTTTTTTTTTAAACACATTCTGCTAACAAAATGCTGATTCCAGCTCCATTCACTTTCTCTCATACCTGTGTTTCCCTGGTACCGGTTTCCCTCTCTTTCTAGCCTAATTATTCACAGGAAGTGGAAGAGTGCTGCCCCTTCTGGCCCCACCATGTATTGGGATGTTGTGAGGTCAGGGATTTTCTCCAACTTTTCACCACTTCCCCACCCACACACACAAAAAGAAAAACCATGATACACATCCCACAACAGGAAATTCTTGAAGTGATAAAAAATTAGAGAAAATGGTAAAACCATCTCCTTACACAYACAAAAAAAAGAAGTAAACTCCTGCTCTCAAAAAGATTCCAGTCAAAGGAAGTGGATTCTAGAGTCACTGCAGGACAGTGTTTTTTCTCCTGGTGAAACTTCCTTTAGGAGTTCTAGATTTCAAAGATTTTCTCTGCTCAGAGAGTGCTCAGAGAAAAATCAGGGCTTCATCACAACAACAGGTACCCAAAGGAACTGATCCATTGCTTCTCATTCAACCATTTATCTCCCATGAAACAAGATTATACTTTGGGAATGCCTTAGGCTGCTGCTTTTTATACAACAAGTAAAAAGAATACACCTCAATTTACCTGTGGTAATAGTTGCTATTATTATTATTATTATGTTTTTATAATAGTTTAAGAGAGGCAAATAAAATAGCTTTTGTCCTTTCATGTTAAGGTGGCAGGGACACGAGTACAGATCAGGGGCTCAGGCTAACACAAGGAGACCTTCCAGTATCGTTAGCGGCTTCTGCCTCCACCCGTAACAGCAATCAGCACACRTTCTCCTGGACATGTCTTCAGCCCTGGCTCCAGCTACAGCGGCACAGCTGAGCTTCTACCGCCAGCTGCTGCTCAGTTTGCGGCTTTAAACCACACGCTGCTCTGTTTAAAGGAGCCCTCAAACAGCCCTGCAATTTTGCATTCCCTAGTTTAATAGGGACATGAGAGAGAGAGGTGTTAGCATGACAAGGGGAATGAGAAGAGGACGGGGAATTAAATAAGTCAAAGACAAAAGAAGCCCAAATTTATGTTGCCGTTTCTAATSCTACACAAATCCAATGACCACTATTTCATGGCTTTTTTTTTTCTCTAGAATACTTCCAGAAACATATATGCTCATACATTCATACTCCACAGACAAAAATTTTGCTTTTGAGATTCAGCCCACTGGCCCTTTTCAAGAGATCTTCTTCATGTTTCAAAATTAAACACACTGCCTCCCTTCACACTGACGAGCAAAAGAGGCTGAAAACATTACTCCTTTCCGCCTAGAGTGCACAGAAGATAAACTATATTCCCATTATGTAGGCGGCCTTTGAAAGTTSAAAGGAGGAAGCATTTCTCACTGTGAATAAAATGGAATTGCCAAGCAATACGTTTCATARCTGAGGATGGGTAAAACACTTCGGGGGGGGGGGGGAAACTATTCAAAAGCTTGTTATTGAACAGAGGAACCCAAACGTATTGTCTGCTAGGCTGAGATCTTCTGTCATTCAGCCTAGCAGACACCCATCACCCTCCCATCATGCCACAACTCCTCTGCCAGGCCATTCACCCCAACCACATGGGTTTCACTCTACCCAGGTCCCAGAAAACACCTTTYGGGTACGCACTGCAATAGATTATCACCCTCTGAAGCACAATACTAATCTTGGGGTTCRTTGCCAAATGGTAGCCAGGGCTGGGAGGAGGAGACCAGAACTCCAGAGTCATGGACGAATCTATTAGAAGTCAAACGTGTCTAAGGTAACTCACAGCTAAAGGGCCAAGGGGCACAGTGAAGGGCTCAAAACTGAAGAGATACGTGAGATTTTGGAGGCTTGTCTCGGATTAATAAAAACAACTCTGACAAGTTCATCAGTGATTAATTTTAGATTGCTGGTGGAACAAATCCTGAAAATACTACGCTGCAAATGTGAAACGCAAAGAGACAAAGTGAGCTAAGACAGCTCAGTGAGGGCATCCATCCTGCAGGACAGACTTCTTCCCAGCATCTTTTCCAGCCCTGAGAACTGTTCCTCGCACAGGACACAGGAGCTACTGCCTTCACCCCCAGAGCTTTTCTACTGCAGGGATAAAGGCAGCTGGAAGAGCAAGTTAATCCTGGTCAAACTTTTTGGTTGAAAGGGAACTTTGGGATGACAAGGAGAGCATGAAAGAAAAAAAAAAAAAAAAGAATGATTAGCCAGTTCCTCTGTCCTTTTCAAGTTGCCCCCCCTAACCTAAAGAGGTCCTGTCAGGCATTTGGGAATCCCCAAAATTCCCTCTGTGACAAATGCTAGCACAAGACCAAAAACCCAGGGCATATCAAGGAGCCGTTACAGTCAGCACATCAGGTTTGGCAGAGTGCATAGACCCAGCTAGGGGCCACCAGGGTGGGAGGCCACTCTAGAGCAGCCCCAAGCCTGCTTTCACCGCACCACAGCAGAAGCCACGTCCTGCCCTCCGGGGCCAACAGGCATGACACAGGCTTACATGGCTTCACCTGACACGCTGTCACAGCCTGCGTTCAGGGCAACACATCTGCATTATTYTTCATTCTTCCCCTCTCCCTGCCTCCACAATAACTAGAGCTTAATTTTAAAGAATGCAAAAAGCACAGATGGGAAGCTTAGGAGTCAATGTCTTGCTATTTAGGGACAGTTTCAGTATTTTAAGAGCAATTAATGTTTCCACCGAACCTTCAAATTAATTTGCATTTTGTGCAACAACTTTATCAAGTGACACAGATGCCCTAATTCTCACCTAYTGTTGGAAGTGGCCAGATCCTGAGCTACTCTGTAAGTATACCACAATTTCAGAAGAGTTACACTAATTTGCCATCCTGCCCAAGGCAGAAACTACTGCCCCTTCTTATTCGTCAGCACAACCGACCCAGTGGCCTCTCCTCCTTTCAGCTCTAACAAGATAATGTGGTTTAAAAAAAGAAAATAAAAAGCTAAAGAATGGAGCTAAAACAGATGGCTGGGACTGAAGCAGGAGAGAGTGCAGCTACATATGCAGCTGTGCCAGCAGATCCAAGGGGCTTTGCCCTCCACCAGCTGGGATGCATTTTGGGTAGCAACCTCAACTTGGACCAGCAGCACCCAGAGCAGCAGGTCTGTCTGTGTCCTGACACACACGCTGCTCTGAACCCACAGATTGTCTATTGTATTTTACGGTGTACACTAAGAGCTCCTGCAAGTCCACAGAGACTCAGGGCTTGCCCAAGTCAGTGATGAAGCAAGGAACACCAATGAAAACTAACTACTCAGTCATTTTAATGATATTAGACTTTCTCCAATTGATGGCAGCTCGTTACCACCTCTCTCAACTCCATGCCAGGCTGGCCAGATGGTGCCAATTCATTTAGACATACTTCTTGGCTCATCAATTCAGGCAGACAGCCTGAAAAACATCCTTTCAGAGAACTGAATTGAGGTCAGTACAAGCATTCAGACAGATAAATACTGAGCTACCAGTGACAATGTAATACAGGAAAGACCACTGACATGCACACGTTCTGCTCCTGGATTTCAGTCTTTGGGGCAGTCACTCAAGAAAAAAAATGAAGGCTGTTTTAGCACAGAACAAGGGAGGTCCATTTGTTTAACAAGCCTGACAAGAACATGGCCTATTAAATTAATACAGGGCTATTGATCATCTGAACGGAAGACACCACAATGAAAGAAAATGAGATGTTTGAATACAAAAGAGGTATATTTATGGAGAAGTGAATCACACAGAGCAACATGAGGGCAGGACCAAAAATACAGTAAAGGTAATGAAAGGAGAAGGAGAAAGTCTGTGTTAACGCAGCTTTCTACCAGCAAGTGGTTAGAACAGCTTTCCTGATGAACATGCAGCTCCCACCACAGAGGGGTTTGATTTCCTTTGAAGAAGGGCTCTTCCCACAGGCTGCCTGGCTGGGACAGCACTGAGGGCTGCACTTCACCCAAGTCCTCGCAAAGCTTCAAACACTCACGAGAGAGAGACAGACAACAGTGGCACATTTCTCTGCTGACAGAGGCACACGCAGCTTTGAAGCTTGCTGCAGCAAGTCATTAACAAAAGCATGAGAAATCCAGCTTGCTTTAAGTCAAGCTGTTTTTGATTCATTATTAATAACACAAATGTCCATCTTCAGAAGATGCAGAGTAGGCTTCTTATGGCAGAGGCCTTGGGGAGAAAAAGATGATCTAGCTTTAACATTTTAAAACTAATTCCTGAAGTCTCTGTTTTTTTTTCTGCTCTCCCAAACAGAGAACTCTAACCTAGCAGGAATAAACATAAAGCAATTCTTTGGCTCTCCACCACAGTGTTTATTTTGTGTGTGTGCTGCAAACCTAAACCCTGGTCTTTTCTTTTTTTTTTTTAACTGCTGTGAACACACACAAATCCTGAAGGCTTTCAAATCCGACTGATAATCACAAATTTATTTGTACCAATTAAATGGTGAAGCCTTTAGCATGTTGCAGGTACCACCAAACTAGCTCAAATTAGAAGCAGATAAACCACCACCACTGTCTTAAATTAGAGGCCAGAGAAGAGCTGCGTGTCTAAGTAACTATTACCATGATCTCATGGGGAAAGCAGCCGAAGACCATGGAAACCACACCACAACTAGGCACAAGTCCCACTGCCTCTGTCCAAACTGCCTGCTGACCTCAGCACTGGACACCGACAAGACTTTCCAGTCATCTGTTCTGTTAGGAGTACTCCATAGTTATACCAACATTAACCAGCGCACAAGCCTGTTTCACAGAACCGAGGAGAAATTCAAGTCATGCCCTTGTGTTTGATGATGCCCCATTTCAGCTGGAAGCTGTGGGCAACCTCCACTCCTGGAAACTCAGGTCTTCAGTCATCAGGTTTAGCATTATCTAGTGCCATCAGCCTATGAGGGCTGAAAAAAAAAGAAGTGGATTTTATGGCCAGCCTGAGGATTAACTATGTGCTGAGATCAGAAGACCATAAAGTAGCCTATGTCATTCAGTACTTCAATCCAGGTAGCAACAGATGGGGAATGCAACGGAGTCTTAAAACCTGCTCATTGCAAGGCTGTACCCGGCCTCCTGATCACTTAAGGCTTTAAACATGAGAGCTGATGGCTATTTTTGGCATTAACTGGCTAAACTGTGGGTACTTTTCTTATTCATATCAACATCTAACCCACAGATCTTACCAAATTCCTCTCCTGGAAAAACATTTCACAAAGGCTGGTGATTTTCTGCTTACAGGCAACATACGCCAAAAAGCTGCAAGTTCAGCAGCGTAAAGAATAAACAGCTTAGCTGTTTCCAGTTCACTCTATTGGATGTCTTTATCCTCGCTCCTCACCTCCTCCCAATTCTAACCAGGTCTAATTGTTCACATTGTTTTGTTAAACCTCTTCCCTCCAAGCCTGCATTCCCTCTGCCTCTTTTCCACCAGGGCTCTGGGAAGCGATCCTTCTAAAGGCCTTTGTCACCCCAGCCCCTGCTTTAATTAGTCAGTGTAAATTCTCAAATACCTACAGGCTTAGCAAGAGAGCTCTCTCTCCAAAGCCTCTTTTTCTACTCCCACTGAGCAAGCCCACTCCCCGTAAGATACTACATTCCTCTTTCCACTAATCAGTTAAACTGCTGCCACTTCTCCAAGCAACAGAGAAAAACTGTGCATGCGTGTAGCTGAATACAAGGTGAATTAGTCACGTGGCAGATGAAATACGAACCCACTAATCATTCTGCTCATGTGACAGAGATGTTTTCCAAAGAGGTTCAGACTCCTTCCCTTGCTTCCACAGGCTTCAGTCCAGCTCAAAATACCTCCAACAAAATATCCTCAATTCCTCCATCTTTCAGTGGGGTTAGCAGCACTTCACAGGAGGTTTTTCACATCTGGCTGTCAGTCCCACTGAAGGCAACATACTTCAGTACCGGCCCCCAGAAAGTACTCATGGCCCTTTTTACCTCCAACTTCTGGCCTGTGCCCACTAACCATGATAAAAATGCAATGCAGGTCTGTGAACCATGGACCAGAGAAATAAGTCATGTTGCTGAAGAGCCACTTGATGTCCTGACTTTGAAGACGTTCCCAAATATCAATGGCTTATGCTATTAGGCTAAAACTAACTAGTGCACATTTTGGAAGAAGACAAGAATAAAAATGAGAATATTCATCCAACAGAAGCAGATTGGTTTGATCAGAGCCTTGCAGACGGGTTATTGGCAAATCTTTTCAAGAAGCCAGCATCCACTGCAGCCCAGCTGGGGAGTTCTCCTCCCAAGGAAGTTCACCTCTTTTCACCCTCCACAGCATCACAGTCAACCATCACCAACTCTATCCCTTTAACTTGTGAGGTAAAGTCACAAATGCCACATCCACAGGGCAGGGTGAAACACAAACACATCTATAGCATCACAAGGAAAGGTTCCTCTGGCACAGGGAAGGGGAGTCAAGTACACAAGATGTGTGTGCTTCCACGCACAGCGGGAGGCAAGAACAAGAACAAAGGCAAATGTACCAAAGAGAAATATTACACTGCTTTAGTACACTACATCAGCTTAGAGGGATTTTCACAAAGACAGTAAATGGGAGATTAAGGTCAGCCAGCCCACTCCAGTTAGAGATCAGGAAACCTTAACAGATTTACCCACAGTTGCACACGATTCTAGAAAGCTGCTGTCACCCTCTGCTCTGCAACAGACTGGCTTACTCTTTACTCACCCACCTCCTTCCTGGAGTTCACCCCTCTCCTTCCTCTAACAGGCCCACTTTGCAGGCAGGCAGTCTCTCTGCTAAACCTAAAACTTTTCAACCACTCTGCCATCTTGCCACCAGAAGACTGCTTCTGGCAGTCCTCAGTCACCAGGATGCTTTAAAACCACATTTGTTCCTCTTGTGCATCATCACGCTGTAGAAGGCCACCAATGGATATCCGAGCATAACCAGAGGAGGTGTGCCAGGGGTAACACATACAGGAGATAGGAAGTTCAAATGAGTGAGACAAGGCTGCTGGGGAGGTCTTGGCCCACCACAGTGGGGAACAGGGAAGAAGCAGGTGGCACTCATAGGATTCAACAGGGAAGGGAGAGCACAGGGTGGAACAGGCAGGAATAATTAAAGACCTTTAAAGGAACAAAGCAATGGGTAAAAAAATGGACAACAGAGGGAATTTTTCAAATGGAAAAGATTTATAGTAGTGAGTAACAAACCTGAGGCAAACGTATGCAGGTTTGGTAATCAGTTTCAATCCCACATAATGATGTGTGAGGAAATACAGCAATTCAGGACCATACTATGTTTGGGTTTTTTTTTTCCCCCTCATCAAATCCCATGTTGCCTGTTTGCCTGCCTGCCAACACCATGCCACAGCAGCCATGCATTTTCCACTCTGAGTCACCACCACTGTTCAAACACCGGCTCATGATTAGGAAATTAAAAATAGACCAGACAGGTGCCAAAGAACTAGCCAAACCTGCTATGCCCACAAGTTCTCCAGCATACACACGATGACAAGGCATGCCTGAACCATCATGCCAGCAAATTTTTTCGAGGTTGAATCTCCAAAAACTGATAGTCTGAAATACCAAAATCAGAGCTTTAGAAAGACGACACTTCTGTAACTGCTCCTAGAAGTAAACTATGATACTGCACTACTGTTCTGACCCGGCACAGGAACTGAACAGCAGCGGCTGTCCTGAATCTTGATTAACTGGTTCCTGAGCAAGTACCTGTGATTGCTTTCCTCTCTCCTTTCTCCAGCTTTGCTTGAGGCGACTCTGTGTAGACACCGTGCTCCATGGACTGCTCCGCCCTCTTCATTGCCGTGCCTTTGAAATTCATCTGAAGCTGGCTCGTGTACTTCTCATGCTGCAGAGACATAAGCAACAGCTCGCTGGGTGCCCCTGCGCTATATATACCCCATGAACCTCATACTCCCACCCCACACCACCAAAAGGATCATACAAAAGCAAATTCTGTGGCAATGTTCTGTAACAAGAAGAAAACACACTGGAGTAGAGGCTAGAGAATGGCAGAAATGCCAGCCGAAAGGCTTTCAAATACCTCATTTGGAAGATATTAAGTGACAATTCTAGTCCATGAGAAGGGCATCGCGACTTATCTCTGCAAAACAGCTAATTAGGAAACCCTTTAAAGAGTAAACTGAGAACAATCAGAACTCATGTCGTTTTCCATTCCAGATTCAAATCCTGAAATCCCTTTGCAACATTATAAATTCTTTCAAGGCACTCATCTGCATTATCTCAGTTTCTCAGTAAAGGCAATTAAAACATATTTTAATTATTTCTCTCCAAAGTCTCTCCAGCTAGGAATGTCATTCTGCCTTAAAAAAAGGTTTCATACTAAATTTGGACATAGTAAATGATTTAATTAAAAGTGGATTTATTACAAGTAAGTTAATAAAAGGGTGTACCCGTCAAGATTACCCCTCAGCAAACGCAATGAATCATTTATCCAATCTTATCTGTTACACTTCTGACCCTCTCAAAGTCCTAAAGGTGGAACCAGGGCTGAGAGGACAGTATGTGCTGGCCAACAAGTGATGCTTGGCACTGATAACCTAATCCCTCAGCTGTACAAGGACAGCTTTCCTGCCCGGAGGAGGTTGCTCTTCTGCCTTAGATAAGAGGACGCTGGAGTATTTTGTACCTGATCCTGAACTCTATGTTTAAAAAACACCTCGCTGATAAGAGCGAAAAGCAAAGAAAAAATGGGAGCTTGAAGACAAAAACGAGATTAGGAATAAATTAAGTAAACTTTAGCTGGCTGGAGGAAATGTGATGGAGCTGGCCCAAGTTACCACACTCAGAGGAAGGCATCCATGCTTCACTTCTGGGAGAGAATAAGTTCTACTATGCTTTTACAAGAAGTTAATGCGTTGACTGTTCTTTAATACACTACACCTCTGGTAACCTTTGCTGGCACCCATGAATTCATAAATAACTTCATCTAGATGTTAGCACAGGAATAAGAGATCAGAGCCGAGATAACTGGGAAATGCATCTCTCTCAAAGGAGGTTTTGTTAAAGGAAAGTTTTGTTAAGCATCAATCCAAGGAGAGCCTAACACTGTGGATCTTTTTGCTGCCATCAAGAGTGCTTAAAAATTTCAAGCTACATGACCATCACTGGAGTACTTAAAAAAAAAAAATTGTAATGCTGTAAAATAGCACCTTTAAACTGTGCAGCACTCTGTAGACACCACCATCTCTTTGCAAAGAAACAACCTGCATCTGTACACTCTTACCTTTAATGCTTCTTCTGGGACCTTGTGCTGAATTTGCTCCAGGACATACATGTTTGAATGTACAGAACTTGTTAAGGAAACAGCAAAGTAATTAGATGCACAGTGAAATCTACCCCTCAGTCACTAAAATAAAACAAGATCATAAAACTAGACAAGCTTAAAATACACGGGGCACTAAAAATTGTCTCCATTGCACACCACCATGGTCTTTGCTGCACACATTTTGCAGCACAGTGTGCAATGATGTCTGCTGGCCAGACCCAGCACTAAATGAAGAGCAGGGCAGGGGAAGCTCCAGGGAGGACCAGCAGCTCAGTATGAGATGGGGGAGCGACCCGAGCCATGTCTCAACTCGCTCCCTGCTCCTCTCCACCCTGTTGTCAGCTCCTGGCAGACTGCTCCATCCCCACAGTATCCCAGCCAAGATCAGTCTCCCATGCTCGGGACAAGGGAACGGAAAACTGCAGCTCCCTGCAGAGACGTCCAGGACTGCAGTGCTCTCTTACTCTGACAAGTCACTGCAGTTTCCTGGATGAAAAGTAAATCAGGCCATGAGCTGCTGTGACCTCTCAGAAAGAGAGGCATTCAGTATGTTTGAGCCTAGGCGGCTGCGCAAAAAAATAAGGAAAGCATCTGGCAACGTCATCATGAACAACCCAATCAGGACTGCACAGAGCAAAGGGGGGAGGAAAGAACCATGGAAAATCTTAAACTAAAAATAAACCAAGCGATACTGGCATAGCAAGAAAACTCCACACAGTCTGCAAGTGAAACTGTAAATGGAAAAGAGACAAATGCTCTTATGCAATAGAGCACAGCTGACTCGGAGACCACAGGAGATGCTGCCATCCACACAGAGCCGGACAAGGTGGGCACAGAAGGCACTTCTAAAAAGAGTGGCACCAAAGCAGCAAAGAAGGGGAAGAGATTATATCTTTATTCTCATAAAGATGCAAGTCTAAACCTCTCATTCGCATAAGTCTTCCTGTTGAGGGCAATAAATTCTCCAATTCATAAATGCAATCATTCATTTCACGTGAATGTCCATACAAGGGCTGCAGGACTAGGCACTTTACCCAGCTGCTTAATGCTCAGAATTGTTTTCTATAAAAAGTTTAAACCTGTAACACAGCCATTAAAATCTACCCAAGCTCTAGGCACTGGCCTATGCCTTAGCTAAACTAGAGTTTACAGCAAATCTTTTATGAGTTTCCCTACGTATGTAGAGACTAGAAAACACACAACCAGCTACATTAGAAGAACATTTGCAAAGCTGCAAAGTTAAGAAAAGTTAGAACTCAGGTTGCCTATGTGACTTTAGTGTGCTTCATCACATGTGTGCAGAGACACCACCTTTAATTACACGGCCCCACATGACAAAGCTTGTGCACATTTAATGCTCAGTACTCAATAAGGGGCTACTCAGCATTTTTCCCCCATGTATGTCTGAATCCTCATCAGCTGCACCCTGTTCAAACCCAGCTTGGAAGGCAAATAATCAGTCTCCTTTTCAGCTTTTTTATGATTTAGCAACTCCCTCTCTTTTTAAAACAAAAAAACAATACCACTGTGAAGATAAGATCTATTACCTATAAAACGGGAAGAAGAGACATGAAGAAACCAAGTCCAAAAATACGATTTTATAAAAGGTCTAGAAAAGCCTCTTTTCCAGCAGACCCTGAATTACACACAGATCAGTAGAAGCATCCCTGTTTCCAACAGAGAGTACTCCAGCACCATCGCAGCTTAGACCCGAGGTTCTCAGATCCCTGCAAGAGCATGAAGGCTCAGCAAATCCGCTCTCTTCACTGGTTCATGCCTCCAGCAAGCTCAGAAATATTTCAAGGGTTACGGCACGGCCAAGCACACATGGATTATCATGGAGACAACAAAAGGCACAAGAATGTGGCCTTGGGGTCAAGGATGCACAAGAGTTTTCTAAGCAATAACAGATTTCCCCCCCTCCCCTCCCACAGTAAAACTTACTACCTGCCTCTATTCTCACAAATGTCTGGACTGTTTTAAGGGAAGTTTCCCACAAAAGAAAGGAAAAAACCTAGAGCAGACACTATTTCTAAATTCACCCTAAACGGGTAACATTTGGCAGTTAGAGGCAACTGAAACTGTTATTCTGAAAATGATAACACTGAGAAAAGGCAGTTCTACTTACCGCTGTTGATATATAGGCTGAGGAAGGCATTTCAACATATATGCTTATAGCCAGTCATATAGTCACATCAGGATAAAAAGAAAAGGGATGAAGGTAAAGGTATTTTAGCAGACTCTAGCAGTATTTGTACTTTTTTAACCAAAGCAGTAAAGGTAGCCTGGCCTCCTCCTGACAGAGGTGAAATTTGTTATTGCTAACAGGAGATTTACTCTTGCATTTTGTGGCAGAAGCAATTTGCAAGATTCAACTTTAATCAATAAAAAGCCAAGGGTCTGACTGCTAGCCCCAAAGCAAGATATTTAATGATGAAGAACTGTGTGCTCAAATCATCTGCAAGCAAGCATYTGGGTGGAATGATTAAAAAAATATAAAGTCAGATGATAAAAATAGGAAAATGTTAGTGTTACAAAAGTGTATAACACATGTTTTCTCCCAGGCTGGTACCAGCTACAGTTGCCACCCAGGGATCCCAGACAAAAAAGAAAAAAGAAAAAACAAAACAAACAACCCTTCCCAAGAGAGGAAGAGACCGGAAGACACTGAAACAGCACCTCCACAGTCACTATTGCCAGTGCAGGGCCTGATTCAAAGCCCAATAAAGTCATCAGGCATCATGATTAATACGCTCTGAATCAGGTCCATGGTGGAGAAACAAAAGCTGACGAGCCATCCAAAGACTCCAGGAGGCAAAATAAACACCCTTAGTCATTAGCCACAGTTAGCACTGCTAACTCTCCACGCAGCGGACAGCACAAAACCCAAACAAAGATTGCGTCTCACTGCATCCTCAGACAAGGATATCATAGCCGAAGCGAATGACATCGTTCAGTTTTAGGGTGATGTACTTCTGGTCAGGAATCCTCACGTCATTCACGAACGTCTGCAAGAAAGAAGCACAGAAATGGTTTTGACAGAGCATATCAAGGTGACATATCTCAGAGGGTCAGGGCTGTGTAACCAGCTGGAACGCACCCATGCCCTCCTGCAAACAGCACTACGAGCAAGCTGCTCTGAAGGCACCTCAAGGGCGGTTCATCTTCTACCAACTGCAAACTGAATTTTAGTCCCTGATTTAAACAAGTAAATGAGGTGCCTGAAGTTAGGAACTTCAGATGCTTCTGGTTCTCCTCCTCCCTTCACAAACAGCAAGAACAGCATACGTTGTGGTAAAAGCTAAAGCAATTCATAATCCAATTACTGGGTTGAACCTGCATTGGGAATCAGTGTTTCACTATGCGTCAAACAAGACTGGTGTCAGCCTCCAAGGCCTGATGCTTTAACAAGCAAGGCCTTCCATGAAGGAAGGGGGAAATGCAAATGCACAGGAAAACAAGTATTTGCAGTGGCATCACCATGATGTCTGAGGCCACATTTTCCAAGACACCATATATCAGTACCAGATTAAAAGCAAACAATAGGCCCCTCACTCAAGGGATTCCCATACTGATTTTTCCTATGTCCCAGACAGGTAATTGAGGCCCAAAGAAACAACTACCCTTATAAAGGTGCAGGAAATATACTTCAAAGCTGCAAACAAAGCCCAGACATCTCCAATGCCTGCACTCCAAGGGGGTCGTATAAGGAGCAATTCTTACAGAACAACGGAGGAACAAATTGAGCACGTGTTATCTTTTGCAAATAATCTTGTTTGCTTCTGTAATAAACCAGGCCAAATAAAAATTAATTGGGAACTCATGCGAAGAAGTGTCAGGATGCTGATGGGGACTAGGCACCTAGCTGCACCTTGGGCTAGAGGAGGGCATTTGCAGACACTGGGACTTATCCTATACTGCAAGATGGGATTCACACAGCCTTACAGACTGGGAACCCTCAGTTGGGTTTTTGTAGCCTCAATACCATCCAGCACACCTTTGAAGAACCAAAATTATGTTAGAAAATGAGTTAACATACTTTCATCACTGAGGCACAGCTTTCTCCCCCTTCTCCCCTCACCAAGTCAAACATGCATGATAAGACCAAGTATTAACAGCAGAAAAAAATAAATACTAGAATGGGAAGCTAGAACCTCAGCAAACAATGGCCCCTAGCTTCCTGGCAATTTATAGGCCTGTTCACCAGCTACTCTGTAATTTCAGAATAAAAGCAGTGAAGCTGGTTAAAAGACAAAGACTTCCTATTTTTGAAAGTTTTCAAATAAGGGCACATTTCTTTAACACAGAATACATTCAGTTTGGTCACAACAGCCTTCTCCAACAGAAGTTTGTTTGACCAACTCTAGAAGATAGGCACTGTTGTAATTTCTTTTTAATTCACTGCCCCTCAGAGCACAATTCTATTATTAAATGTTGTAAATTTGCACTCGTTGGCCTTTGAAGAAAGAAGTGATATGAGCCTTCTCTTTCTGCAAGCAGAATTTTAAGCTGTTATTTTGCCACCATAAGTTAATTCTATCACAGGCTTTGAAACAGGGATCCAGCTAGAGCCAAGACCTGTTATCAGAAATACTTATGATTTCAGAAAGCTCTCTGCCTTTAGCTATTAGGTCAAGAAGGATTAATACTCATTCTTGCTGTTTTCAGATGCCAGCAATGGCAGAAAGGTTGAGGTCTGCTTTACCCACAGTATTTGCAACAGTTTCTGGGTTAACCCAGTGTTTCTGTGGTTAGGATGGTGGCGGGCTTCTGTTTTTAAGCTCAAAACAATGATCACAGTACAACCCCTACTGCGAACATAGTCGTGTGAATCCAGCTTACTCTTGCTCCAGAAGAAGAATAGCTCCACTGGTATGAAGAAGCAACAAAAAAAGGCATGCTGTAGAGCTCAGGCCAGTTTTAACTATTATGACGTATTTAAAAATCGCAGAACTCACACAGGCAGCCAAGCTCTCACTGAGTTGCCTAAGACTACTGCATGAATCAGGACCAGAGCAAGGATTAAGATTCAGGCTGTCTCAGCTCCCTGTTCTGGGCTCACATTATTCCTCGGTCTTAACAACGGATCAAACTTAAGGCAGGCAAAATAGCAATTTTTTTTTTTAATCAAAAAAGGGTGGTATTAAACAGTTTCTCCCAAAGAAATTAAATGGCTCACTATCCCATAAATCACTCCATCCTCTGACAACTGAGTTGCCAAAAGGTCACCCTGCTCACGCTGAACAGCTGCTCAAGAATCTTCACCAGTTTAACATTAACACCCCCAAAATGAGTTTGAAGTTATTTCCTCCCCTCTTTTTCAAAAAGCTCTTTGATTTTGTGAACCCTGAAGGGGTCAGTAAGGACATCAGAAGGAAGGTGGATGGAATACAATATTCCTTTACCAAAGCTTTCCTCTTCTAAAATGAGATACTGCATGACCTCTGTCTCAGGCAGTGCAAATTATGTATGCTTAGTCAATAGTTGAAGTGACCCCCAAAGTGTCTAACGGTAGTGTTAAGTATGTGCACAAGTGCTTGCAGACTCAGCACGCTGTGTGTGCCCCTCCATCAGCCAGGTTTGCTACTTACGCCATTTAAGCTCCCAAGATCTTTCACCCAGTGCTCATCTTTCTCCTTGTCATAGTTGATTACAGCATGCTGCTTATCAACACTGCGGGACTGGAAATGAAAACAATGAACGTGAGGCTGGTCAGGCATAAGAGACAATTTAATCAAAGCAACATTTAGACATTAAACTAACCTGATACAGGGGGGATGGGAAGGGAAGAGGGAGAGAAGCACAAAGGATTAGACATTATTACTACCATAAATAACCAAAGGATAAACATCAAACGCGTCCATGGTTGTTCTAAACAGTCCACTGAAGACAATACGCTATTCAYGTGAAAAATCACTGAAAGCTGTCAAGACTATGCCAGGATTTCAATATAGTGTATCAATACACACTGAAAACAAAACCAGTCACACTGAAAGCCTGGGGGGCAGGTTCTCAGCCAGTGCAAACTGGAAGAGCTTCATCTTTCACCAGCTGAAGCTGGTGGCCTCAACACTGGGGACATTCCTATTTGGGATGATTTCTTCCTATTTTTCAAAGGGAAAGAGAAAATTGTTTCCTTAACTTACAAATCAAACTTACTCACAACAATGTATATTGTTTCCAGGACTATGTGCTGGAGTTGATTTAAATTCTAGGATGTTTTCCAAGTTGGAGGAAGGTTACTAAACTCAGGATAAGAAAGCAAGCTACTCTAGGAAACTTTGAATTTAAAAACAGCTTTGGGAACACTGAACTGGACAGTGATTTGGTCCCATTGACTTTGTCGCAATCCACACATACCAAACATTTCTTCAAAGCACAGAATGACACTTCAAGGGGAGTACTGTTGGACTGTTTTCTGAAGGGAGTGTTAAAACAAAATCTCTTAATAGTTTTGAAATATGACATAAGTGTTATAGCTATAAAGACACCAGATCTTCTTTATTTAGACTCCTTGCCCTTTTCCTCTGATAATTTGACTCTTGCTGGAGCTGACTGCAACCAGTGACTGAAACTAGTCAATCCAAGTAAATCCATCAACACGTGTACACGTTGCAGAAACCTCTCTGACAGACCGACTGAAAGGAAGAGCAGCTACCAAAGTAGGGAGACAAGTCAGACTCCAAGCCAAATAATTCTCCTCTTCCTGGGCATCAACCAACCAGGTCTCGCGGAAAAGGAAAGTTGCTCCCTTTCCGAAGCACGAACACTCTGGTTTTCACAGTACCACTCTCTTTCACTCACTGTTTCAGAATTCCTTGATGAAAACACAGAGGCTTTTTCCTGACAAACTGTTACCATTTGCAAGAATTTCTTTTTCCCTGCTGATGTCAAGTACACTGACAATATCCCAATAGCTGACAAAATGTCAGCTCCTCTCCTTGCAGAGCACATGTCAACCCAGGAGACCTGTCCTCCAGAAGAACCCCGAAGTATCAATACAAAGCAAGCACATACTCGGCCAGAACACTGCCCTTCCACTTTGCGACACTCCTGACATCATCTACAACATGCAAGCGGAGGCAGGAGGAGAGGGGAGAGAGCAGGTCCAGCTGCATCAGCAATACAGTTATCCGTACGCTGCTGACTTTACAAGCAGTGCCAGTTCACACAAATCCCAGCTGAAAAACGAGGCAGAGCTAAAGGCTTTGGTGCCTGAATGGTGCTGTCAAAACAGCAATCATGTCACAAAAAAATGACTGACAGCTGGTGGAACAAATGAAGACAACACATTTGGGGACATCCCACTCCTACCTCCTGTTATACCAAGCCCTAAATGCAGGAAGCAACGCACAGCAAGGCCCTCCAACGAGGGACAGGCACATGGACCTTGGGCGTCTCATGTGGCTTCCACGCTTGGCTATAACCTCTTACCCCAAACAGGCAGGCCCACATCTCATGCATCTGCAGTGCGAAGATGCTGCTTCTCTCCATTACCAATCACATTAGATGCAGCTTGTTAGTCTACTGTGGAAGCACCCAAGTGGCTGAGTCAGGTACACCTGGCGATCAGTTCCCATCCTTACCTCAGGAGGGTCTGTGGATGCTGCCCAGGACCTGCCGGATGGGACCGCCTCCAGCCACAGCCTTGCACATCCCCGGAGCTGATGCTCCATGGGCTGGGGTGGACCTGACCTGCCACACGGTCCCTCAAACCCTGCAGGGAAGGATGCGAGGGGGGCTCCTTCATCTCCCTGCCCACCACGGTCCATTCCCACAACCRTCAGGCCTCATGGGCACTGAGCCTGGGCTGGGACTCCTGCGAAGGCTCACTGCCCCAGACTCACAAATCTGAGCAGGAAGACCATCCCCATGCACGGCACGGGTGGGAATCCCCCCTTTCACCAGTAACAGGCCTTTATATGATGCCATTTCACAGGTCTTCATTCCCGAGGGCACATACTTTGCACCAGGAGACATGGGGAGATATGAAAATGGAGAACAGCAGAGGCAAACAGGGGTCTGAACTGAAGCATATCTGCAAGGGTCACCGCTGCAGGCCTCCCCCACCACGGCACCGACACCCACATGCTTCTCCCCTTCCACTCGCCCAGAGCCGGAAATGTCACAACCTCACCCGCGGTTTCTCAGTGCCAAAGACTACATGGCTGTGCGTTCAGGACACATGGCCATTGCCCCCAAAGTGAGAAACAAAGACGACAAAAGAGATGCTGAGAGGCAGTTTCAAGACCGTTGAACACCTCTCGTAGCAGAGTTTGCTTTAGCATTTTTTTAGCATGTCGCAAAGAAATTAATTTAAAGGTTAACAGAATTTAAAGACCTAACTATCCCTTTAGCCCCCTTCCAATGACAGAAAGTCTTTAACCCCAAAAAGTCAGCGCAGAGAAAAAATGAAGGCAGATTCAATCTTGTACCAAGCCACAGCTCCTTCAGAAGAAGGTTTACCTCAGGGAACAGCTGTCTCCCAAAACTTCAGTTTGCCCTGGATCCGACCCTGATATAAGTTAGCACAGCCTTTAGACTACTGTATTTTACAACAGCTGAGTAGAGCCAATCAGGGCTTCTAAACCAGGCAAGGATCATCACAGGGAAGCAGAGAGGAATTCCAGTGCTTTGATGTTCCTCTACATAAAAACAAGGATAGGTCACCAAAGGAATAAATTTATGTCATGATTTCCCATGTTCCAACAAAGTTTCATCTGTATTCAGACCGCACTTTGCGGAACGAGTCAAAATGGTAGAAGGCAGAATCTGTGCCACAGTCCTGGAACTACCTCTCAGCATCTCTTTAAAGAACATGGCAAACTGTTACACAGATAGTAGTGAAATTTCAGGCTTTTGTGCAGAAGAGAGGATTTTTCTCAGTTTTGTTTATGTTAAAACAGCAAACTTCACAAGAACTACAACAGGAGTTCCTAAGGGCTTGTCTCCAAGGAAACCAAACTTAAAATAACTAAAATTGCACCTTATTTATTTCAATGCAGAGCTGCCAAAGGTCACTCCTATTTGAGAATGAAGGTGCTGTTTATTTTGGCGTGACTTACATTTACCATCAACTGCTCTTTCTTGCACTGACAGCAGCAACCTAAAGGCTGATCATTCTTTTGTTCTTGGAAAGGAGCAGAACGCCTCAATCCCACTTCCAAACAAAAGACTCACCCGTTTCCAGACCGCCAACGGGTGAGAGCACAAAAGCAGTCCTGCTAAGTCACTTCAGACTAGCAGTTCAGTGGTTTCTAATCCATGAACCCTTGGATGACAGAAGGCGATTTAAGACACCTAAGTCCACGCATGCTATAGAGTGGTCTACGGGTGTGGACTTCTCAAAAGTCTGCAGCTCCACTGGAAAGGCTTTTATGCAGCTATAAACTGAAAAGTTGCAATAAAGTTGACTGAATCACAAATGTAAAGAGGACTCCCCAGTTTAAATATACATTTGCACTGAATACTGAGCCTTGATCACACTCAGTCGCAACCTCCACAACAAAAGACAAAACTGATCGATGTATTTGGAAGGATGCAGGGGGCGGGGAGAACATACTGCTCAAGTGGAAAACCACTATGTGAACTTCCAATGACAATCAAGTGCTAAGAAACCAGAAATGCCTATACCCAAAAGTTAAAAATAAGACATAACTGGTTCACCCTAGCACCTAATCTGTTTCTCTGGAGAAGCACTTCTAAGAGAGTGAAAAGTGGTTTTTGACTACTATAAGAATCACTTGGATTCTGCTTGCAACCAAACAAAACCAGAGCTGCAGCACCTCAGATGAAACTGAGGGCAGGGAAAGAAGGCAGGGAACAGAGATCTCCTAAACACAAGTGATTCGCAGGCAAAAAATAAGGCTACACACTGAGAGGGTGGGAATGAAGGAAGAACACAGAGTTCTCACCATGTCCCGACACTGGACCTGTTACTGAATGAAAACACCTCCTCAGGAAAACACAATGTGTGCTTTTCTGAATAATAACATTTACCTTTTCTGAATGAAAAATGTGGATGGTGATTTGATACTATACTAAACTCATCCAGGGCTTGCATTTCCAGACATAAAAATCACTTCCTAATATAAGGCTGTCCTGCTTCTCCATCATACTATCTTCAATGCATCATGTTTTAAATACCTATTGGACAAAATGCACATGCTGCACACATCTGAAAAGAGGGGTATTTTATAACTACCCTTTCCTCCAAAATTATATTAAACAGGCAATATCTCCAAATCACAGATAGGAATTTTACTCCATGAGTAAAATCCTATACCTATACCAACACTTTGCATCAGTCTACAATCAGACATTAAACCAAGCAGCATGCTTGTGATTCTCAAAAGTGCAAGCATCAGATCAGCACGAGTCCCCTGCTTAGCATGGGGCAAAGTAGCTTTACAGCAAAGTAGCTTTAAAAGTATGCAGGAGTCTCCATGGAAGAAAATATCACACACACTGGCTATGCATGCTGCAAAGAGCAGACACTCCACAGCTTTGTGTTTGGGGAAGGGTCTGACATACAGAACTCAACACTGGGGAAGAAAACATGAGCTGCAGAGATACCAAACAAAACCCACAAGGAAACAAGACCTGCTTGGGAAGGCAGGAGGAGAAACACAGCAAGGCAGCCTACATATCCCCAAAGGGTCAGGGAGCAGACGCAGCTCAGCTGTCTACCTAGATACAGATTCTGCTTTTTTCCTCAGCAGAGTTCCCATGGGCAAAAACCTACTGCTCAGGGTTGAGAGATTTGGACCTCAGCCCTGCCAGTGCCGCGAGGCATCGTGGAATTGGAGATAAAATAAACAAGCGAGAGCAGTTTCCCTATTCCTAACTGCAGCCTGCCGTGCATGTCTGGCACTAGATAACTGCAGTGCTCTGGTAGCAACACGCAATAAACATTTGCTCAAATACTTTCCATAGTGAACAGGTTACATTTCTGCCAGTACTGTGCTCTGCACAAGTATCCCAGTAAGGAAATACAAACCTCTCCAGTGTCCCACTTTAGAAGAAAGACAGGCAAAGCCATCTAAAAAATAAAAATAATAATAAAAAGACCCCACACTTATATTCTGGCCTGAAACATGCTTTTTGTTCCTCAAAAGAAAAACCCTGGGTAACATTTAATGACAAATGAACACTAGTTTTCCCCCTTCCTTCACTATGCATTTAATATAGTTTTGTATATTGGTCACTTCAGTACTTTTCCAGAATCTCGGTGACTGCTCTATCCTGCCTCAGGCCATTACAAGGGAGACACCCCCACACAGGCGGGCTGATTGCTCCCAAGGGCATGTGTTGGTTTCTAAATGATTCTGCCTAAGCAGACAAACGTCTCTTAGGAAGTGTAGCCACCCTCATTTCAGCGCTGAGCCCACATTTTAGCTTCCAAGCTTCAGAGCCTCCTGCCTTCAGCTTTGCTGCAGTCAAGATCACAGACTTAGTAGATCTGTTGCAAGACCAGGGCCTGACTGTTCATGCAAATATAAGGCACTGAACAAAAGAAAAGAAATCCCCCAGGAAAATGAAACTGTAATCCCCACAGCTTGGCAAARGGATTTGGAAGCTGGCATAGTTCCTATAACAATTTAACCCATTGTTTTGAGGTAGAAGTGGTTTCTGCTTGCTGGTTGCCCTTCCTTGAAATGAAGCACCGATCGAGAGATGCAAGGTCAGGCCCTAACTGGAGGCAGGGAATACGCAGCCCACAGATGGGCTGGCTTTCACTTTGCTTCACACAGGAGGCGTGGAAAAGCCAAAATCTTGGGTGGGAGAGAAGGTGGGGTGTCTTTTTATAGCACAGTTGCGCTGTGTGCTAATGCCTGGATGAGGATTTCAGAGCACAGTTTGGCCCCTGACATGGAGAAGGTCCCCTCTTTCCCCATCCATTCAGCACAGGAACAAAAATCCCTCACTCAGCAGGCTCCTCGCCGAGTATGTGCAGCCCTCTCGTCCCCCAGGAACCAGCTGTCTGCAGTGCATTTCTTTGGCATGAGAGAACCAACACCTTTGCTCCCTTCTCTTAACTCTTCTTCAGCTTCAGGTGCCCAAGCATCTACCTATTTCAGGCTGTGCCGCCGTTAACCACCTCTTTCTACTCTGCCTCCAGCAACCAACTCTCCTCCCAGGTTTGCCTATCCTGTCTTCACAGGTCCTGCCATGTCTCCAGCCTCCTAAAAACCACATTTCCTTAGACAACTTAAACAGGAAACAATGAGAGACGCAAAAGCCAAAAAAGCAACGTTATGCTTGAAAGTACAGGATGTGCATCCCTCATCTCATTGCTGCTGCCCAGCCACCTGGAAACACTGTCCATCAAAAAGCAGAGACTTCCCAAGGCAGAACCCTTCCTATCTGCCCGCAAGACACTTACTTCCCTTGTGACACCTAATAAACAAATGTCTCAGGATCCCGGCAATTCTTAATGCCCACAAACTGACTTAGGTGCCGGTTTACACCCTCTGGATAACTGCAGCAAAACAGCATGAGCAGGGCACAGCCCTGTCCTAGCTAGAGCTTCCCACTCCACCCCTGCACTTCAACAGGGAAGGAGGTCAGCACAMCAAAGCGAGAGAAGATTCCCCGTAACTTCTGCTGAGGGCCCCCAACACAGAAGTATTTTACAGACAGAGGGATAAGACTTCTGCGTACCAGTGAATCCACCTAGAAGCATCAGGAAAAACACAACCTACCAACTTCACTCCATCTGCTTCCTCCCAGCGTAATTCTGTAGACAAACTATACCACACCAATTCACACTTGTTTATGTATACATGTACTAAGCTGCATAGAAAGACACGTTACCACGTATGGTCTGGGGAAGGTAGGACATGCCAGGCCAATGAAACTTTGATTTGACCAGTCATAGCGTACACATTGAGCTCACAGTTGCACTGTATTATTTGCAGAGCACACCACGCATCCTGTGTACCAAACAAGGAACAGATCCTGTGGGGAAAAGGAATCAGGTAATGACACAGCGACAGATTGCATCTTCATGCCTGTGTACGCAGGGGTAGAAGCAGGAGCACACAGGCAAGCTTCACACTGGAATGTCATAATTGCTTTGCAGTTATAAACACTTAACTTAGCAATCATAAGAATGCTCTTTTAATGCCTGGAACACGTGCAATCTCCTAGCTTTTTACCAAAGCAAGCTAAAAAGAGGAAGACGTCCATTCAAGCAGTATCAAATTACCGTTTATTCAGTTCACCAGCAGGACAGACTCGTATGTTCAGCTCACAACCCCCTGCTGCTTAACTGACTAATTGATACCATAAGCAACATGCGATGTCCCACATGGATCAGTGACAGATGCTTGGCTAGTAGCTTTCACAGCTATTTGCTGACACCAGAATAAAAGCAAGCCTTGAGCCAACCTCAGGTCGAGGGGAGATGATGCTCAGCAGCTCAACACCCACTTTCCCCACACTGACCTGCTTCCGCTCCGTATTTATCATCCTCCACCTCTTTGAGCCCTGCTGCTTCCCCACTCTTTGCTCCTCCTCTCATGTTGTACACACAGGAGCTTCTTGTAACACCTCCCTGCGCAGCCAAATCATCCTAATCCCCCCCTCCAGGTTAACTGTCATGGAATAGAAATTCACAATTAAATGCAAAGAGCTGGCCTGTGGCTCCCCAAGATGCAAACTGTTGGAGGCTAAGCAAGTATTCTGCAAGTATCATTATACTCTTAGCTCGTCCTCACACTTTCCTCGACAGCTTCTTTTGACCCCTGTCTGAGTCAGGATACTGAGCAAGATGCACCTTGATTTAATCTAGGACAATTGTTCTCACACTGAAAGTCTGTTCTCTTGCATCTCTGCATTTAGTTCCTCTTTGCCCAACCTGCGATAGTCCTGTCCTCTTTGTTTCTCATTTAATCTCTCCCTATACCAACCTCGCTCCCAAATGAAACATTTCCTAAAATAATAAGTCCCTATTGACCACACGCAAGCTTCAACTATTTTCAAAGGCTTGGACCTTGGCCAAATGTATTTAGATTATTGATGGGAGAAAGCAACATCCCTGACCTAGAAACTCCCTCTTGAAAAATGTCAAGCCCCTGGCTCCACAGCACCAGCACTTCAAAGAACAGGTTAAACTTACTTCTAAATATTTTACATGAAGGAAACAGCATTTTTCCTGCACTTGTTCTCAGAGAAGACTACAGAACTGAGCTGATCTCTTCCAGAGCATATTGCCTAAAACAGACACCCAGAATATAAACTCTCAACTCAAACAGTTACAAAGTTCAGCAAAGTCACAAGCACTTGAAAACGGAGTATTGTAACAGTAAATGCCAAGCTGCCTTAAACGACACGCAAGACAGAGACCACACCTAAGACAAAAAGCACCATGCCACCTGCACCAACTCCCGCTGTAACGCACGCTCACGGGTGCACACTCACGCACAGCRTACAAGAACGTGCCCAAACCTTTGTTCTAAAAAGCAGCAAATACTCAAGGCAGCACTGGTTAAACGTTTACTTTCCCAGATTTTTTAATAAAAATCTCTCTCAAAAAAAAAAAATACGGAAGTCATGAAACTGCTTTACTCTTCTGTTAAATATTTACATTTGTTAAAAATATAAAAAGTTGTTTTGTTTAGGGGTGGGGGGAAAGTTTTAACATTTAAGTAAAAATTTTCCGTTTGCGGGAGGTTTACATCCCCCGGTACATATCCATCACATTAAGCAAATGATCAAAGCTGATAAAACTGGCAATTACATTTCCCATGAAAAATGTTGGGGGGAGGGAATTACTTCATTCTTGTTTGTCATGAAAAGCTCTTACTTCTCCAAAGTAGCATTCCCCAAAGTAAATGTTTTCAGAGAATTATTCCCCTACTCCCACCAAGATTTATAAAAAAACCATGCATTTCTTACAGGTCTGTCAAGGTCTGGACTCCATAACCTTGCTGCTTGTTGACTTAAGGAAGCCTATGAAACTATTAAAGGAATCAAGTATTGTGCTTCAGAAAAATGAGAGAATTGAGCTCTTGACTAGGCCTAACACTGTGCATGCCCGATTACTTTAATGCAAGGGAGAAAATGCCATGTAACGTTCAAACCCAATATAAATCTCACATTTACTTGTACAAGAAGCTTTACAATACTGCAAAAACATTTAAAATATTTCTAATCCTATTAGCAGGTATAGAAGATTTCAAGGTAGATTATGTTTCTCCACTATCAAACCTACTTAATTTTAAGCTTGAAGACTGTGGTTTTCTTCCTCTCTTTGTTAACTAGAATGCAATTCTAGTACCTGTATGAAACAAGTAAATGCAAGTGAAAGTGAAGCTTTACTGTTCAGTGACAAAGCCATCATTTTTTGGTTTTTTAGGGATCTGGTACCTTGAGGCAACATTGCCAAGAAAATATCAAAAGACAAGAAACGCCTAAAACAGTAAAATGAGAAAGGCCAGACTGCAAGCTCTCCCGGACAAGGGTTATCTTTGTGTCATGTGTTTGCGCACGGTCTAATACACAAGGTCTCAACAGGGAACCACCAACCATAGCACAATGAAATCACTAAGTGGCAATAATCTTTGGGATGAAAAACACTGACCAGGTCATCCAGTCCATTCCCCAGACAATGCCAGTCTGTTCCCAACTGTACACCTGAAGGGATTAAATGCCAGTATCTTGAAACATATAAGCAAGGAAACTGTGCAGTGAATATACAGTTTCTGGGTCAGTCCCACTGTAGCCCCACACGGGAACATGACAGGTAGGAACATCACTGCAGAGAGCTTTGTCCGTCTGCTCTGGATGACCTCCCTGCTTCTTAAGCTTTCCCCAAGACAAACGGTTGTGCCAGTCTGCCCAACAGTTTTGTGACATGGACAGTCACAGTAGGAAAAAAGTCTATTTTTAGATCTCATCCTCCATCTGCTCACACACAACTTGGCTTGGATATCAAGTGTGTGCTTGCAGTCTCTCTTCTGCACCGAGTCTTACTACAAAAGCATGTCATCTGGAGCCTAAGGTAGCTCTGAAAAACATCTTCATAAGCAAAAGGCCAGGAAAAAAAAAAAAAAGCACTGTGCTGTTCAAAATGAAACCTGACATGTGATCTTAGAAACAGCTTTATTACTGGAGACAGTAAAATAATAATGTTTATAAAGGGTCACATGTCATTCATCCATGAACATAAGCAGCTGGCTTTTACAGACAGTGCGGAGCCTTCGTTCTGGCTAAATAATGAAAACCTCCTTTCCTACCACCACCTTTGAGTCCCCAAATACAACTCATTCCTCTCAGATACTGCTGGCTCCTCCCAGAATCCACTTTGCTTACTTTGTGGAAAAGAGCATGACAAATTTACAGTGACACAAGGTTGCTAGTCCACATGCAACACTGGCAAGCCAGCCCAGACTTGCAAAGCAGCATGAAATACTCCATGTGGTACGGAGCGGTTCACAGTCCACACTATCCAGTTAACCCTGAAATAAGCAGCACATTTTAAGCATGACTGAAATTTAGGTACTTTTATTTCGGGGTGCACAGCTTGAGATTTGTGATTTTCAGAATGATGAACCCTGACCATAAAGAAAATTCCAGTACCTTCAAAGGGTCTTAAGGTGGACAACCTAATGTTCAGTCCATTTTTGAAAACTAAAGCCACTGTATACATTTTCTCCCTTTTAGTCACAAGAGAACAAGGCAGTCAGGTTTTTGAGCAGTCAAATACAGACTTACAGAAAATATTAGGACATTTTTAATAGCCTCTGCATGTCTCACCAGTCAGACATGTGGAAACATGAAATAAAAGATAGCATGATTCATGGGAAAACCTAAACAAGAGATTTAGAGTATGCTTCAGACTCCATCACTGCAGCCTAGCCATTTCATTAACTGCCAACTAGCACAGCAGTACAAATACTGCAAGCTTTCCTTCTGTGACCATAAAGTTTTATTACAGCTAGACAACACCTTAGCAAACAACTGCCTTCTAAGTACACCTCGTACAATGAGAACTTCTACCCCCTAAAGAGACCTCCTGCTCACATACCATACAAAATCCCTGGAGTAATTACAAACGCAGCCTGCCTGGCAGAAGATTAGCAAAAGCATTTAGGAAATACCTTTGCACAGGTCAGCAGCGGGAACCACGGGGAAGGGAGTCCCTGTGGGCATGAGGTTGCTTTCTAATGTTGCCACCAACAGCCACGTGGACATTCACGGCATGGGCCTAGCTGAAATATTAATTTTGATCCTGAGCTTGCACAAATCCCTGAGCGGAGCTGCTCCTGTCAAAGGCTCTTTGCGAGATTCCAGCCCCGTCTGTTTGGAGCGAGGTCCATTACTTTATGCTGTCAGACATCAGACCACAGTCAACACTTCAGACAAGTTGGATTAGGCCCAGCAAAGAGACATGCTGGTATGGAAAGTACTAACCCAAGTTGCAAGTTTGCAGGAGTAACACAATTACTTTGGCAACAAGAGGACACCACCAGCACAGCTGGAGTTTCTCTGCTAAACATCAGTATTTCCTACCATCTTAAAAAAAAAACTAAGTGAGAGATATAAGCACTGACAATTTAATCAAACTTGAATTAGAGAGAAAAAATAGACTAACAAAAAAAACTATTTCCAGCCCCCTCCAAATCACACATACTAGTGAACAGTACACATACTAAAAGCTACAAAAACAGTAACATAATCACTTACAGATCAGGACAGAATGGTGTATCTTTGCTTACTACTTCCAACTAACAAGATAGTTAATCTGTTCGATTTGATTAATCTCCCACCAGTACAGCTCCTATCCATCTGATGACATGGTTATTTGAAAGAAACCTCACTTGCACTTTCATGAATATCTCAAGTCTTCATGGGAACAGCAGACAGCATAAAAAAAAAGTTTATTTTAAAAGATTTCATTCGAAGAAAACATGTAACATCTTACTGATCCCCAGCATTACATTTGCATCTACTGTATCTCCAGAAGAAATAACAAAACCATGGTATTACCTGGAGCATCAATTCACAGTCATCTCTGCCGACAAATATCATCTCCCGAGGGAGCCGGTGGCGAATGCCAGTACTGCTCACCAAGAACCACGACGTCACGCTCATTTTGGCGCTTGGCACTTATTCTTTACACATCCTGAACACAAAAAAAAGGACASACAACTTTATTAAGTGTAGAAATACACCAGTATACAGCTGCAGTTCCCAAATTTCCCTGAGCCACGGGACCTGGTGCTGCCACTTGCAGATGCATTCACATGTTAAATTACTTGTGGCAACCGGCAGTCGTGAAGATTCACTGCCCGTGTGCCACGGGTGGGAGCCACAGCTCTAGAGCAGTGCAAATATTCCCACAGCAAAGTGGGACTGGGGATCTGATGGAAGGACCATTTCCAAAAAGAAGTATGCAGTTGAAGTCAATGGCTGAAAAGCAGAAGTATAGTTAAAAGAAAAAAAAAGACGACTTTCTTTTTCTGAACGTTTCCTGACCACTAGCAATTCATGGTGCAAGCAGCATAGCTCGTACTGCCCCCATCCTCAAAGAGCTGGGCCAGCACAGAGAAAGGTGACATAACCCGGCRCCTGTAACCTCTCACGGCACGCTCCAGGAGCGGCTGCACCGGTGCTGGGAGGAGCACAGCCTCCCTGTTGCTCACCCCACTTCCACACAGATAAGCTGGGAGCCCACAAGTCTTTCTCCCTCACCTCATGGGCACAAAAATCACTGCTGCCATAGGGCAGGGAACACAAGCTGCAGCTCCCACCAGGGGATTTCGGGACATGCTGCCCCTCTTTCTCCTACAGCAGGGAGAGGAACTGGCAGCACTAACCTGTAAGGGCAGCAGCACGCAGCTCTTATCGGGAACCCTCCCAGCCACACCTGCTTGGTGCTGCTGCTGCACACTGGCAGCATATCACATATTCTCCCTCTCCTCCTCCTCTCGCAGGATCACGTTTTCCCCTCCTCTCTCTCTCCCTGAAGAAGAAAAAAAAGTAGCACAAATCAGTCTCTCTCCTTCCCCTCACCCATTCCATCTCCCGAGATCAAAGTTGCATTTCTAAACGCGTGCAGAAAATGAGATCTTCATTTTTATCTGTGCTACGCTACTGTCCCCGGCATTACAGCTGCGCTCCTACGCGTCGGGAGGCCTGGGGCCAGCGGCTGGGAGGAAGCGCAGGTGACACCAGCGCAATAAAGCAGCAGAATTAACGACCTCCACGGGAAAAAGCAGATGGGGGGGGGGGCACGAAGAGAGATCATTTCACACAAACACCCCGGCACCCTCTGCGTTACCGCTCGGTGGTCTCGGGGAACGCTGCGGACACGGAAAAGAGCCTCGGGGACTCCCGGGCGAGCGTGTCCGTGCCCCTTTGCGGAGCACAGACCGCTGCTCGGGACGCCGGGGGCACCGCGCCCGCGCGGGGAGCCGCCTCGCTCCCCCGCACCTCGCACGGACGCGTTCCGCCTCCCCACCTGCGCGCCGCGGGGACGAGGTCGCGCCCCGCCGCCGGGGCCGGGGCCGGGCCCGAACAAAGCGCCGCGGCGAG
>NW_020450650.1:92682-135478 GCF_003343035.1 Apteryx rowi
CCGCCCGCCGCCCGGCCCGGGGAGCCGCCCCGCCGCCCGCGGGGTCTCTAAGCGGCCGCCTTGTCCAAGGAGAGCCTCGGTGCCCCCGGCATTCTTCTTCCGAAAACCCTGGGTAGCCCCAGCCCTTCTCTTCTGAAGAGCTCAGGTGCCTCCCGGCCTCCTCTTCTGCAAACCTCGGGCACGTCCCTGCCTTTCTCCTTTCAAAACCTTGGGTGTCCCCTGACTTTTTCTTCCAAAAACCTTGGGAACCCCCCGACCCTTCTCTTCCAAAAACCTTGGGCAAATCACAGACCTTCTCTTCTGAAAACCTCGGATACCCGCAGCCCATCTCTTCTGAAAACCTTCAGTATGTCCCAGCCCTTTTCTCCTGAAAACCTCAGGCATGACCCAGCCCTTCTCTCCCCCAAACCTTGGCCTTGCTCTGGGTCTTCACTCCTGAGAGCCTGGGGAACGTCCCTGACCTTCTCTTCTGAAAACCTCACGTACCCCCAGCCCTTCTCTCCCCAAAGCCTGGGGTACCACCCAGCCCACAACAACCTGGATTCCAGCATGTGACGTCTGCACATGTTGCTCATGCTACATGCAGGATGGTCCTGGTCACCCCAGGGTCCTGTCACCCTTGCATCTAAATGGCAGAAGTGACTCCATGGTATGCAGAGCTAAATCAGATTTCTGGATAGTTGACTTTTCTACTGCTAATGAATACAAATAAGTCATGTACTTATACAGCATCTTTCATTTTGGGTTCTCAAAGGGGTTCATTGAACATTAATTAAGCTTTGCAACACCTCTCTGACACAAATGTGGTTATCCCCTACCTTACAAGGCCAAACAGGCAAGTCTGAGGTCATAGGAAGGGAGTTGCTACCTCCATTAACCACTAGAGTCCCATCACCAGCGTTGCCTCTCTGATCCTCTGCCTGAATTGGAGGAGGAGGTTGAAATTATTCTCAGCATGCATTCCTCCGGCCTCTGTGCAGGAAAGTGTCTACAAGGGATTGTCAAGACTGAATTAAAATCTCAAGGATTTGAGAATGGAATAAGAGCCTGGAACAGGTCCTGTAAAAGGACGTGCCATTTTATGGATTTTTTTTCTATTGCAGGTAACTGAAAAATCACTGAGACAAGTCTGAAGAGCAGTAACCTTTTTTTGTTTGTTTGTTTTGTTCCATTTGAAGGAAAACTGAGTATCATGATAATGGATCCAGCTATTTGCTGGTGCAAAAGATATTTCCCAAGTGCTACGTGCCCACAGCTCCAACAGAAGTCAGTGGAAGTGGAAACAGTAACAGCTACATACTGGCTCAGCTAGCACCCCATCTTCTCTCTGACTGTGGCCGCTAGGGGCTGCCAAGAAAAGAAATAAAAAGGAGGCTATTTCATAGTGACATGTCCCTGGTCTTGTCTTCCAGCCAGATGTCTCTACATCTTTGCATTTGTATGCTGTGCACCTATTTTAGAATATCATTTCTCAGTCACCTCTAGGAGCTCCCCTAGTTGTCCTTGATACTGTCTTTTAGAATTTTGGCTCAGGATGTAACCAAGTATTTACTGTAACAATGCCTGATTAGAGGGAAACTGTAGGTAAGATGCACCTCCCACTGTGAACAGTCCTACAGCAGTGTAACTCCGAGGAGTTACTCCTGACTTGCACCTCAGAATGAAGCTAATGTAATCGTGGCCCAGACAGAAAAGTGACTGGTCCTCTGGACGGAGCAGTGGGAAAGGTCACCCACTGCAAGACTCAAGAACCAGGGAGGGAGAAATGGGCTTCATCAGGACTGGGCAGGGGGATAGGGAAAACAGCACTTCTTCATTTCCCTCCTCTTTCTGAAGAGCAGTAGAACTTCATTATTGTTTAAGTGCTGGTATTATTGCCTTCTTTAATCAACATTCGAGTTCTTCTCTGGCAACTACATCATGCCCCAGGGCAATTTCAAGGTGTGATTATCTTCAAAGGCTTAAAAGCTGGCTGAGACTGCAGCATTTGTTTTTTACTGAAGTGTTCTTGCAATCTCCTCGGAGCTGAGCACCACACCTCTGCTGCACACTGCCTCCCTCAGACGCCAAGCAGGAGGACTGGGGGAACAATGGTCCTTTCTGGGGCATTTCAAAGACTGTTGCATCAAGCACTGGTATAATGTAATATAAACCCTTTATAAATAAAAATGGACTCCAACTATATTTTCCAGTTGGTCCTACAGTTGAGTCATGTTCTTATTATTGATTTAACTGATGTGCAGTTTAAGTTATTATAGGTATTATTCACTTCTCTCTGAACTACATTATTTACTGGAGAGGCTTCTCTGTTAGCCTATCTGTAGAATGGCTCTATACTGCTATAAGGAAGTAGGATAATTTACTTCTTTATACAAGCCTGCCATCTAGGCAGATCTTTGTTTTAAGTTACTATAAAAAGGTTAGTGTTTGCTCCAGTCTCTCTTTAAGCCTGGTTTTACCATTTCATTTATACATGTGTATTTATCTGAGCAGTCAGTACTTTCCTATTTATAGACAAGAAAAATAGTCCCTATTCGTGCCACGTATCTTCTGACCTGAGTGAAAACAGTTTAGGCCAAAACACTAGGCCTGGCTGAATGCTGCATTACAGCTTCTTTATTTTATTCCAGTGATCTAAAGGGAATAAGAAAGCTAATAGTTGGAGTCTTTCCTTCTCCTCTCCCTTCACCTCTCCCAAAATAGTGTGTGGGCACCAGGGCAGCAGAACAGCCCAGCGCTACCCCTTCATCTTGAAACCCCAGGCTGAGAGTGCCTCTGTGGGAATGAAAAGCTGTTGCACTGCTGTACTTTGATTCCCCCCCCCCCTCCTATTGGAACAAGTCCTGTTTGCAGCCAAAGCTACTCTAATTTACACTGAGGACTAACCAGACACTCAACCGCCTTTGAGATTATGATACTATAGAAGTGCCTTAAAACCACCTCTGGTTTCCCCAGTGTGACCGAGAAGCAGTGTTACAGCTGAGGAAAGATGTGTTTGGAGAGGAGATCGGAAATAAGAATATAACTGACTGAGAGGGGAATTTCAAGGAGAAAGGAATGACACGAAAGAGAGACCAAGAAGAGGAGGAAATACAGAGGAGACATCCAGAGTCAAGCATTCAGGGTACTTGAGCAGATACACAAGGGAAGGACTGGGGTAAGCTGCAAATTGGACATGAAATCAAGCAGCTCTCATTCAAGTATATTGGCTGTTTTACAGTTCTTTGCTCAACAGTATTATTATGCTTTTAGCCCTATTCTCTAAGGGAATTATATGTATATCCCAACAAGTAAACTGCCCCTGCTCTTCAGTTCTTGTAGCAAAGACCATCATTAGTCCACGGTCTAGTCCACCTCCAGTTTTGTATGGGTGATGTGGGCTGACTCAGGGCTCACACTCCAAGGATGCGCCTCCATGCAACGCCGTGGCCGCCAAGCACCCAGGGAGGAGGGAAGGCCGTGGAAAAGACCTTGAGAAGTTGCATGCAGCAGAAGCAGCAAAATGTGTCTTGTGTGCTTATTTGGTGACAGCAGGTGCTTGTCATGCAAATCTCTCTACATTCATCTGCAGCACCATCACCTGCAACTACAAGGGTCTTGCCCACGTAGTAACTGGAAGGCCCACGTAGCAGCAGGTTCATTGCACTGCACATTGCACAGATGCAGAGCAAGGACAAGTCCCTGACCCAAAGCACTTATATTTCCAGTTAACAAGGAGGCTGAAGGTGAGATTAAAATGTACAAGCAGAAGTATAACAGCAGGTCACAGGCATGTAGGAAAGCCACATTTCTGTATCCCGATATGTAGAATTCAAGTCATCTGTTCTGCCAAAATACCCTTTGTCTGAGGTTGTGAACGCACAGCTATCGTGTTGGAGCAGAACCGCTTTCAATCCTTGCTTCATAACAGGGATACAAGCATCACCAGAGGAGTCAAACTAAATCAGGCTCTTTCTGTCAGCCTGTGATGTAAGGAGATTTTGGACAGAGTCCCCAAACATGGATGCATGCAAACATGCAGAAGAGGCTTCTGTTCCAAACTGAGCATAGCCTGACCCAGATATCCCAATCAGCCCCCCGCCCAGAATGGCAGCTTTCCCTGGGCATGAGCTAAGGAAAGGGAATAATTTGTGTTGCTGCTTAGATATTCATATGATGGCTATTTTATAAGTAAAGGAGATGTGCAGGATTGCTAGTTGAAGTCTGCCAGACTAACCCATCACAGCTCAGCTGCAATAAGGTATATGCAGCTGCGTGCATGTGTGTAGTTTGTGAATTCCTGATTGATTTGAATCAAAGGTGCTATAGAAGTAGTCATCAGGCCCTGTTCCCCAAGATTATTTCATTTGCTCTTCACTAACTTTGAGATACATCAGGAAAGATTCATGAGTAAGTCATGCAGGCTTTCTCAGCCCCCTTTTTCACTCAGATGAATTCTGCTCTCCAGTGGATTTTTCTTTTGCAGAAAGCAAAAACTGTAGCAAGACCCTGCTGCAGGAAGCTATGTATGCACCTGATCTGTGCCTGAAGCCTTCGCACATCAGATCAGGATATCTGTGCTGATTGCTAACACAAGCAGCAAAGATCTGGGGACTTTTGCAAGAGGACACTGAAGGTCTGAATCTGTGTCCTTCATCCAGCTAAAAGCTCTAGTATCTGCCAAGTGAAAGTGCAGGACTGAGCCCTTTTCCCACATAGTCCAAGACCGCAGCTTTTCATCACTGATTCTGGGTACAAAAACCACAGCTTTTTAAGTGCCTTTTTGAAAATCTTTCCCTTGATTTTTTTGTTTCTTGTTGGTAAGTTTATTTTTAAGTTACTGGGTATTTGTCAGTGTATGGAGGTTTATTCTTCTTTTAGTTACACTGGTGTAACAACAGTGCTGAATGCTGATTTGTACCAGCAAGAGCAAAGCAAATCTGCTCCTCCTTTCTGTCAGAGCATCAATCTTTAGCTCTGCCAAATATATCAGTTGTGCTGTTTGCCAGCATTCCCATCAGTACAGCCAGGAATAGGCCCCAATCCTGCCTAGTCAACTGAAAAACAAAAAGACCATTCATGTGCATAGTTATTCACTTGCATACATGCTTGCTGAGCTGCAGTCTATCTGGGATAGGCCTCTATAATTTGGACGGTTCCAAAAGATGGATTTCCAGAACACTAGTATTTTTAACTCATTTATTAAACATCTACAGAGCCAGATTCTTAGCTGGAGCATAGTACATATATGGCTCAAAATGGCTTCAGTTTGCCTTCCCTGCTTTACACCAGCCGGAGAGTTTTTCCTGTATTTTTTTTTCACTTCACAACATAGTCTCATGTACCAATATGACGTTTAATTTTAGTGCTGTGGAATTTACTAAAATATAACCCTATATATATTAACAGTTTTTTTTTTTTCCAGAATATGCATTATGGCCTTCTCTAGTCATCCTCTTTTTTTCCCCTTCTATGCCACAAAAAATTTTTCTTTCTATTATGTAGAATAAATCATAGAACTAAATCATAGAGCTTTTTAATTTATGACTCTCATAACTCTGAGGAGGGGTAGAAAGAAATATAAATGCAATATAAGAGAGTTGCTGGTATAGTGTGAACATTGTCATAATGTCTCATCTAGGATTTTTGTGGTATAAAACTGCTGAAAGAATTAAAAACATATGCTTAAGTGATTTTGTATTTGGGATTTTTAATTAGTAAAAGCTCAACAATGATGATATCGTGCTGTCTGATGAGATGAGGTCAGATGATATATGGCAATATGATGTGGCATCTTAAATAGGAATCACCTTATGGCAAGTCGGAGCTATTCCAATTTCACATTTAAAGAAATCACTTCTCAGGGAAAGTTGATTGGTTTCATAACAGAAGCAGCAGGGTTTTAAGGACTCCTGTGTGGGGGAACAGGAACAATGGGCAGCTTGAGATCATCTCTATTTCTAATTTTTTTTCCCCTCTTATCCATTCACTTAATTTTTGTGTATGTGCATATTTCATATGAGAAAGGTTGCAAGCGTACGTAAGCAGAAAAATGATCTCACACGGCCTGAAGAATTCAATGCAACACGCATGGCCAGAGGGCTGTACTTTGCCTTCCAAACTGTGAGCAAATTCCTTCTCCCATTCCTCTGTGGTTGTTCTTATAATGGCTAGGCAAGAATATTTGCTTGAATGCCACAGATGCAAGACTTCCATAAGCAGTGTTGCTCCAGTAACCATCTCTGCTTTTCTTTGCCTTCCTTTTCCCCCCGTACTCCACTCACCTTGCACATCTTCAGATCCAGCCCATGGCTGACTTTGGCAGTCCTTTCGCTGCAGAGTCTGTTCCACACAGCTGATCCTGCACTATGGTGTCCCAAAGGATTTGCTTGTTCAGAAGATGCTTTATAGAACTTCTTTGATTGGATAAACTGCAGGCCTTTCTAGGAAAATCTGCTTGATATTTAGTTCATTGAGATTATTTGAATTGATATTTATTAAGGGAAAGAAAAGGCTGATAATCCTGATTCAAATTTAAACCTTAATTTAAGCTAAAGAGAACTCAGATTGTATTTATTCAGTGACATTCAACAGGGATGAGGAGCTCACTGATTAGTGAAGTGCACAGTTCCTTGTCTGAGAGACTAACTAAGCCAAGATTTAGAGACTAGGCAACAAGTGAATGAAAACTAATGAAAAAAGAGAAGGTGTTCCTATATAGTTTTCATCAAATTAATGTTTTTTACTGGAAATTCAAGATTGTTGAACTTTCTTTACCAGCCTAATACGGCCCTAAATAAGTCAAATAAAAAAGGAATATTTAGGTTATAACAGCTAGCTGCATCTCTAAAAGAATCACTACTGTTATTTCATAGCCAAAAGTGTTTGCTGTGCTGACCAATACTAGCTCATACTATTCCTAGTTAATGAAAATATCATTTCTGCCTGAAACTATCTTCTGGGTTTGTTGCGTTCTATTGCATTATAGTTTTTGCCTATAAGATGGAAAGCTTTGATGAAGTATTTAACAGATACATAACAAAAATCACAGTTCCCTTTAAATTGAAGCATATGTCTACAGTAACACCCACTGCAGATGTGAAGATCTTAACAGCAAGAATAGGATCTTGGCTTACTGGCCTGCAGGGAATAATTTACCAAATCACTTGCAGAATCACCCATTTTCTGTCCAGTGTGAGTTAAATCCACATTCCACTGTATTGATCTTCAGTTATGTTCTTCCTTTGCTAGGGACTGGTGTGGAAAAAGGTTATGAATATGGATGAAAAGGTGATCACTGTCAGGACAAGTCAGCTTGCTTCTGTGGGGTCAATAGAAGAGGCAGCTTTAATTATTTATAGCATACAAGCTATCAGCTGGAGATTTATATGCTTGCCAGGCATTTTAAGAGAACTCACCAGAGCAATATTTGTTTCTTTGGGGGAAACAGCTGGATTAGCAGCACCTCAGAAGAATAAGAATCATCAGAAAGAGACCTGCAGAGCAGTATTTTCTAGGTGTAGCGGTAGCAGATTCATTACATGCAGTTTCTTAAAAGCTTCAGGATACTTTGGGATAATCTTCTTTAGTCAGCAGGCACATGAACTCCCATGTGTTCCACATTCGTTAAATCATCTTAAAATCCTGCAAAACACACATGTTAGCTAACTGCATACACATGCCTGGGGCTGTCCTTTTCACCACCTATTTCATGAATAGGAGCTCCATCCATTGCAGGTGAATGGAGAGATTCCTGCTGACACAAACTCTAAGGCAAACTGGGCACAGACTGTTGTATCATTTTGACACTTCTGAGCAAGTCTAGATGACACAAGTATCCCAGGTCCAGGGTACTTTCATGCTGGCAAGACTAACTTCCGAACAAAAATTGTGAGTAGGTGAGGTGATTGAGATAATTTCCACATGATCAGAGGCAAAAGGACTTTTGAACAAGAACCAAAGGGCTTCCACAGTGTTGGGTTATCCACAGAGCACAAAGCAGGTGTGCACTCTCTACACACACAGGCTGCCTTGTTTAAATTGTCCCGGAGAGTCTACGAATACCTCTTACCTCTGCTGAGTTTCACTATGCCACCACATTTTTGTAGTTGAATAAAGTTCTGGGCTCTTTCAATATACATACATACAGCATGGGTGCACAGCAGTGGTGGGGAGACAACAGCACCATCCGACTGCCATTGTTAATACCAGCTTCAGTGTTTGGGGATGCTGTGCATTTTCTGCAGGAAAAGCTTTGCCAGAAACAATGCTGAACTGATCACATCAGGCCACTGCAGGCACATCACCATCTCAGTCATGATTTTGTCTTTGCCACTAGCTGCTATAGGCCAGATTTCTCCTCCTGGGATCCTGAAGAAACATCCTAGAGCTTTCCACCCACTCCCTGTGAGTTGTCTTTAAATACATTTAATAACACTGTATTTTGTCTTAATTTCTCATTCATCCTCAAGGCTTGTTTTCCCCACTCTGCTTTTTAACATTAGACATTTCTCAGGTACTCGCATGTATGTCAGCTCAAACACATAATGGAGAACAGAGGAACCAACATAGCAGAGATCTGCCATGGAGTGGTCATTCAAAAAGTGTGCTTTGAGACTGGATGGTCAGGAAAAAAAGAAGCATGAAAGAAAATGCATAAGAGCAAGAAACTGGCTGAGGACTGTATTCCTAGACATTGTAGGAGACTGAGAAGTAGCAGCAGGTGGAGCATGAGAGTTCACCTGCTTTGAAGCTGTTGTCCCTCCTGCCCTCTTTGGTACCCAGGTAGACTGCAAGCTTTTTGGATCAGGGACTGTCTTTTATTCATTGTTTGTACTATGCATTGAGCTTGTCAGCATTCCTACAAAACAAATAATCATTCAACAAATGCTAACATATATATGATAAGGTTCAGAATCAAATCCCTTAGAAACCCTAGGTCCCTAGGTAAATTGAAGAAACTTCTTATTAGAATTTAACCATAAAGACAATAGAGTAGGGAGAAAGAAGAGTTAAGGCTGGTTATATGGTCTATAATTTCTTTCTTTGGTAATAGCTGAAAAGAAAAAAAAAGAAATTAAGTGATGTCTTTTACTCAAAAGATCACGTTTATAACAAGAGATCTCATTAACATAAGGAGAAGATGAGTAGGAAATTCTCCAGCGTCTAGTTTGGCTGGTCCTATGATCTGTTGTTCAGCCATAAGCTGATTGCTCGGGACACGTCGGAACAAGGAGAGGAGCTGAGGTTAACTGTATTCTGCAGAGAGCACACTGTGCCCTTGCACAGTGGATTCAGCAAACTTTATGCAAATGTCTTCTGCAAGCATTTGAAGAGAGATAAAAAGCAATACGATACTGTCCTGGTGACACAGAAGGACTTTTGAAATTTCCAGTTAATACTTCAAAGCATTTTGTGGTCTGACTAGGGCCAATTATTTGCCAGGTTTCTTTGTTTTCTCCTGAAGGACAAAAAGTCACAGAGAGGTATGGTTTATGCTTTCCTTCCCCTCCAGCCTTTGCAAACAGAAATGGGCACAATAGCTTTGAAGGACATGATATTTCCTGCTTTAAAGCAACATTTCCCTCCAATAGCTATCTTTTAAAATACATTTCTTGTTTTTCTTTAAAGAAAAGGGGGACAGAGCTGGTGAACGAGACTGTTTTTATTATTCCTGGTACGTTGCAGAGCCACGTGCACGATGGGGAGGAGGAGAGGCACCGGATTAGTGGAGCCTGGGCACTCCCATCACATGAACCTTCTGAACGACAGCAAACACAACCCCTTCCATGCTGCCCTGGTCAAAAAACGTTAAGCATAAGTCCAAGTGTGTGCAGGAGGAGAGAAGTCTACATGATGTAATATAACCTGCAAGAATTGGTATCGGCACCTTCAGAACTTTAATCACAAGATCAGAGTCATAGAACATAGTCATTAACTGCGATAGCAATGATGTCATTGATCATTTGACAATTGCTTCCCATGCAGTTTTATAATCCTCTGCCATTTCCATAAAACAGGTTCTGAGCTGTCTTATCATAGCTAAGCCATTTGGTTCCATCTCTGCAATACAGCTGGTTAATTTTTTACATTAGCAGCACTTAGAATGTATGGTGCCTAGAAACCACCTCTTAAAAACATTGTATGAAAAATGCCCTCCATTGTAAAATAAATTTAAGAATGCCATTGGCTTACAAAAAGTACTGTGCTGCCTTACAGACTAATTTAAAACTTGAACTGCAGCCATTTTTAGCTTTAACTAAATCAATCAGACTGTATGCTGTATCAGTCATTGCCTGTTTCAATCTTTGAAGCCATTGTGGTATCCAGTAACAATGATGCCAATAGCCTGGGAGGCTGAGTTCATCCCTGAAGATCCTTTATGATTTCAGTGGGCTTTTCATTTTGCTGCAGTCTTGAACAGTCAGGTCCTAAATAGGTCACAAGTATCTTAAATAGAACAGGGCAGTAAGCTGGCATTTGGATCTAGTTTACATTTGAGCTGATACTTGTTTCAAAAGCACTAGCATCACTAGATGGAAATGGTAAAATTGATGATGATGTGAAGAGGACAGAGGTGTTCAATAAACATTTTTGTTCTGAATTTGGAAACAAGTAGAATCATGCACTGATGTCATGAGGACAATGCACTTTCCATCGCATTAGTAACCAAGGAGGCTATTAAACAGCATTACTAGAGATAAACATTATTACCTTAACGGGTCCAGACGGCTGTCACCGTCACATCTGAGGCAAATTGGCTGAAGAGATCTCTGGCCCACTCCTGCTAAATCTTGGAAGACCTCAAACATTTTAGAGGACTGGAGAAACGCTGCATTTGGGTAAATTATATTAAAAAAAACCAACAACTAGGGCAATTTAAGTCATTCTAATCCAGTTAGTTTAGCAATTCTGGACAAAGTAACCAAATACTAGTATAGAAGACAGCAAATAAAGAATGTCAGTGTAAATAATATTAGTCAACACTATTTTATGGGGCAAAAAAGTCTTGGGATAGAAACCTGATTTTCTCTTCTCAAATTATTGGTTTGATTGATAACAGTAACTAAGTAGATGCAAGATATTTGTCCTTTGTAGATTGCGTGGTCATTTATAATAGTCTTATTATAAATTACCACAACAGCTAATAACATTAAAATACAAGATAAGTGAATTAAGAACTGACTAACTGGCAAGTCTTAAGCAAAATACATCTCTCAGGAAAGACTCAGAAGGAAAGAGAGGTGTAACAGGGGTTGGGGGGGGGCGCTGATACTGGAGCCAACACCAGTCAGCTTTTCTGAGGTGAGTGGTTGGTACAGTTCGTGTAAAATTTAGTCCAGTAAAAAAAAAAAAGGGAATGTCTCAGTTTGTAGGAGTGCCAAATGAAGCCAGTCTTGTGCCACTGTCTGGTCCGCAGCCGCATTGGCCTGGGCCCAAACCAAAAAAAAATCATCATATAACCAGCCACCAGCTCATCCCTTGAGGTATACGAAACACGAAGCGTGTTCCCAGGCGGGCGCGGGGTCGCGCGGGACGGCGCCCGCCCCGGGGAGGGCTTGGGGTGAGAATGGGCCGGGAGCACGGCCAAGGAACCTCCCTCTCCGCTGCACCAAAAAGGGCAATTGCCATCCTCGAATGCAGGAGCGAGCTGATCTGAACGACTCCCCAGCTGCTGGCATGGCCCATGATTTCCCCTCCACCCCTCTCCAACCAGCAGATCGAGAGGGGCTGTATCCTCCCATGCTTCAGTCCTGGAAACCTCCCAGCCCTCCATGCCTTGATCCAGCTTCGAGGACCCGTGGGAGCTCAAAAGGCTTGGAGTTCGGGATTCTAGGTTTCGGTCATCAAAACAGTTACACTGGGAATATTTAGTGAAGCTGAGTACTTTGTCTATGCTCTGACTGCTTTTACTGGATGGCATTAAAATAGAAAGCTGAGAAGTAAACATCGACATGTTGATATCTTTACACAGTGAGATTTCACATCCCTGAGAACTTGCGCTCCAAATTCCTCTTTGGTGGAGGAAGAAGGGCAGGAGAGACTCTGAACACCCTAATGTAAGTAAAAGTAGGTCCCAGGAAATCTGTTCACATTAGCGGAGGGTCTGATTGTTTGCTTTTATTCTGTCACACAAAATTTCTCTCTATATAATTTCCACTCCTGCCTAGTAGTTACTTTACTATCCATGAAGGATTACAAAGCCATCAACGTGGAAGGAAGAAAAAAGAAAAAGCAGGGACATGTGGGAAAGACTTTGAACACCAAATTCATTCACCAGTTAGAAAGCGAAGTGCATATTTAGTAGGCTACTTAACAAAAAGTCTGTCTTAAGGCAACTTCAGCTTACTACTCATGGATACCATCAAAATTCATAAATTTGCTATCACAAATGATAGGATTTATTGACTGCAGCCTGCTACATAGTACTATTACCTCTCTGCTGCTTTGGAGTATAGTGGTAAGTGATGTTCAGAAAAGCCACTTGTTCAAGCGAAGGGGTGAACCCAAGCTGACTTCAGGGAGGCCAGTTTCCCCTCTGTGTCCTTGTCTGTCATGGACATGCATCACCCCATGTTCAGAGACAGGTTCGAACTACAGTCTTTGCTATTAGAAGGGAAACTCAAGGTTCCTGGCTTAAAATCAGCACTGCTGGCTGTGTTTTGGGTTGCAGGTTGGTGCAGTACACCAGCCTTTGCTGTGCTCTTGACAGGAGGCAGGACGGTCAAGTCGACCACGACTCCTGTTGGCCCAGGACCTGCTCGCAGCAGATGTCAGGCAGCCACAAGCCGGCAGAGCAGGAAAAGCCAGTCTGAGATGAGCAAGAACCCGACGGCTCACAAGCACTCCAGCGAGCTATGGCTTTTCTGGGCACCATCATGGCCTCACCTGCCAGACAAGAGGACACCTAGGGAGTAGAGTGTCTCTGACCACAGCCGAAGCAAATGCCCGGAGAAAAATGCAAAAACTCGTGCATGTACCTGCTCTGGGTATTCTCCCAACTGCCAGCTCTTTGCAGCTCAGGGACTTCCTGAGGTTTCTGTGGTTTCTCATAGCCTTTTGTGAATTTGTCCAGCCTCTCTTTGAACTCATCATGATTTTTATCATCCACAGCATCCTGTAGAAAGGAGTTGCACAGATGAGCACGCAGCATTGCATTGAAAACAAAAATGTATATGGGGCTGATTTTTGCCTGCCATGAACAGCATAAAGTGGGACAGGGTATCAGTGAAGGCAGATCGAGGAACACTGTAATTGAAGGGCTCACCTTATTTGAAGACTGTTATAGATCAGCTTGCACTGAGTTTTCCTTTGGGCCTTTATGCAATTACTCCAATTTGTTGGCACTGAGTGCTAATGATTCACCTGAGCTGAGTCACAACACAAGGTGATGTGGCTCTGGAAAGCTTCCCACAGCATTGCTGTGCTCAGCAAAGCTGGGAGGGGAATACAAAGGATTATGCAATTGTGAAGCCTTCTAGGGAAAAGGAGAGGCTTAGAAGAAGCTCAGCAGCCGTCTGCACCGATCACAGCCATAGGCTTTACAAATGAAGCTTAGCTCCTTTGCTGGAGAGAAGCAGCTTGTGGATACCCAAGACTTGAAGGGAAGTTCATAGCTAGCAGGCTTAGACTTGAGCACAGGGATGGGTGTTGGGAGAGTAGGATGGATTTCCACAATAAGGACAGAAGCCAAGGAGCCAAAGAGCAACACAGAAGTGACTCGGGAACCCGTCCTGCTGCATCAGGCATAGGGCAAACTGTACAGGCCAGAAGAACGAGTGAAAACATAGTTAGGAAGGCAGAAGGCAGAGATACACAAAGGCAGCAGAGGCAGCATCACACGACATGTAGGAAGCAAGTAGACAGTCAGTGCTGCTGGTGGCATCACATATTAAAACACAGAGTGCAAGGTCACACAGCACTTACCAGCACCCGGCCCAACACCCATCTGCTTTCAGCCAAGTCGCTGCAGCTCTCAGCAGGATGTGATGGGCAATGGCGAGAGGTTGCAAGGTTTTGCCTAAGGTGGGATGGGTAAGTCCAGCAGCAACTCCCCTCACCACTGTTGCACAGCAACATTACAGCCTAGACTGAGTATTATGAAGAGGCTTTTTTTGACTGAATAACACATCATTTGGCCCACCAGTGGTCATTCATAATATACAGTTGTTTCCATCATCCATGCTGTCTTGGTGAACCTCCAGAAATTGCCGTTTGTATACACTGCATGCAACTGGTGTGCTCTCAAAGTGGCATTGTAATAGCTTAGTTAGCGCATGAGCATGACGCCAGGCAGGACATGAGCTGTCAGCCCTGCATGTCCCTGGAAGAATATTCACATACATACATCTGCCCAATGCACAGACCCAGCCCAGCTGCAGTTGAAAGTGCATTAGCGACCAAAACTCAGCAATTTGCAGTCGAGTTAACACCTTGAATAGGCAAAATCCAGCCTGGCATTGGTGACATCAACATTTCTGCTTCAGTTTTCAAGATCTATGTTGCTTGAACCTGTTTATTCTATGACTATGTCCACCATCTGATTAAATCACAAGCGAGCAAAAGAAGTAAGATCAAAATTGTGGTATATGCCCAGCAATTCTTTTTAAGGTATTGAAACAGTTTGCCTATAAAAAACTATACATGTTCTCTCCAGAGCTACCTGCCTTGTCTTGCACTCATGGTATATGCCCAGTACCTCCCACAAGGTTGGTCTTTACTCAGTTAATTGTTGTTTTAGCACATTAAGCATGTATTTTAACATTTTATATGCCAGACACCTGCCTTAGATTGAATGTACTTAAGTTCATTGATGTCAGTGTCGATGGTAATATGGAAATACTGCTTTGTTGCAGCTTGAAATGGCTGTTTAAAGTAGATTGAGTCAGGAAGCCTGAGGTATAAGGACTGGGGACATATTCAGCTGGTCCAGGTTCATCCAGGTCCTGTTCCTGCTCTTTCATGTTGGCTCAGCTGCTCTGAAGACTCAAGCAATGGGAAATGGCAGGCCCAAGGGCATAGGTGGCATTTTGGGCATTTCCATTTGGGTCATCTATTAGTATGCTTGAGTAAGGAAGATGGGGTCAGGTGTGGAAGAGAGACAGGAATAAAGACCAGATTCCTGCCAAATCTCACGATCTTGTTGAAACACATGACATTGCTAGAGTTTCTGAAAAGAGAGGGTTGCCAGACTATAAGAAGACTTTCTTCTTTTCCCTTCTAGTATCTTTCTTAGAAATAGCTAAAGAGATTTGGCTTAAATTATGGGCCTGAGGCAAACAGAGGATGGAAGATTTTAACCCAAATGACTAAGCCTTAAACAGATCATAACTAAGTGAAAGTGGGCTTATAAGAGGAAGTTGCAAGTTGCACTACCAGCCTCACCTATAAAAGCTATTATGTCAACTGAGCTCAACATTTTGTGGTTTCAATCCTCTCCAAGATTTGTAATAAGCCGTGGAGTTGTTTCTTCATATATTTGATCACCTCTAGAGATATCCATATTTAGAAAGTCATTTGGACAGTGCCTAAATGAAATAAGGGAATTTAATATTCCCTTGTGTACAGTGTACTTTCTTTCTAAGTTCCTGCTTTTGCTATTATTCCTTGAGTTGTTTCCACACTGATTCTTCATAGGGCAGCATATGAATACCAAAGTGATTAGTTTTAAATAAAAATACATAAATATTTGTATATGCTAATCCATGCTTAATAGAAAAAAAAAAAACCCTTGAAGAGTCTTTGAGAATGTGAACTCTATTTTCTGCAAACTGAATAAGCATATTGCAATGCAGCTCACCAGGATAAAGATGGCTTATACCTGTCTAGCCATCCTTCCTTCCAAAAATGAAAACCAAAATTGTTGTGATCTCTTTTATGCTGATAAGTGTGCCTGCATGAAGGAAGGAGAGGGGTGAGAAATTGTCCTTCATAGTGATGCTAATATAATTAAAGAGAAACAGAAATGGATATTGCTTCTTCACCCAGATAATTGCACCGAGGATGCAATACAGAGGTGAAATAAGAGTAGGGAATGCCTTAAAAATGAGCCTTCCTGTGGCTGTCACCTCACTATGGGATAAATGGAGGCTCAGTTCCAGTCATATCAGCCACTCAGCATTGCCATTTTCGATTTTCTCACTGCTCAGTATTTCATGTTCCTCCACTGAAAAACAAATGCCCTCAAATTTCAGGTCCTTTTCCCTTCCTCATTTCCCTTTTTAGTATAGTCTTCCTTATGTGTGTAATAAAGCCTGACTACTGCCCAGGTTGAACCTGGTCCTCCATTATCTTCAGGCAACCACATCACAAAACCCCATATATAAACTGATCAGGCTCTATCTTGAAAAACACTCTGGACTTCTGTTCCTGTTACTCATCCCTACAAGGACACAGTTCCAGACATTGTAGAAGCTGTCTCATTTCCATGGCCTTCATTCTTCCTTGTCTCTACTGGAAATACATCTCCCCTTTACATCCTCAGAGTAAACAAGCCATTGCCCGGGCCATGCCACACTGGTAGGTCTTAGTCCTCCTGCGTTTAGATGACGCATTGAAGAGTTTTCCTCCTCAGTTATTTCCGAGCATCAAGCACCCGTTTTGCAGCAGAAGTGACATTACTACTCCATGAGCTCACCCTCAGAGACACTGAATTTCATCCCATTATCCTACTCCTGCACCCACGTTCCACGAGGATGCACCGTCTCTCCCCGCACTGGCAACCCTTTCCCAGTCTCCTCCTTGAGGACCTGCTCCAGCAACTCTCCTCAAGGCCAGCACCTGCCCGTGTTCTCCTGTTCCCCCAGCCACTTCCTTAACCCACAGAAATACTTCTACTAATTCCTATCTCCATGCATAATTTCCTGAACAGCACTTTATCATCTGCTCTGAGAGACAGGGCAGGCAATATACAAATGCAGCAACATCTTATCTGGGAAATCGGTTCTTTTATCAAAGAAAGCTAGCAGGTTAGGCTGGCGTGGTCTCCTTCTGGTAAACTCTGTTGTACGTTATCACATTTTCTATTTGCTTCCATGTCAGTAATTACTCATCCCTTCAAAGTTTCTTTCAAAGCCTTTCATCCCACTGAGGTTAGATTCATCTAACCTGATCTCACCCTTTCTCTCTACTTGTTTCAAGTTTGAGCACACAAATGGAGCATATTAGGGGCCCAATACTTGCCCTCTCCGAACCAGAACGTGTACGCTGCCTTCTGGTACTGCAGAAATTGTCAGCAGTGTTTTGCCACATGCGTTTCACAGAGAACAGCAACAACCAAAAACACTCCGAGAGCCTGCGCCCAGTGCACACGTGTGCACACACAGAGTCAAGATTTCAGCAGACTTTCTGCAAAAGGAAATGGGAAGAGAAAACCATGTCCACGCAGGGACTTTGTTGGAGAGGGGTAGCTGGCTAGCTGAAGAAAGCCAAAGCACAAAGGTGCAGTGGGAGGGGTGGGGAAGGAAAGTATATATTCTGCTGTCCAGGCAATGGTATGTAATATGTTGTAACCAGTCACGTGTTTGCCTGTAATATTTATACAGCTCCCTACCATCTTGTAAGTGAGCACTCAGGAGTCCTTAATTTGTTTATCCCCTTCTGAGGAAGGGAAATTAACCTTTTTCCATTTTGCAGGGGGAAAAATATGGCACAGATCTATGACACTAGGTTTGTGTCATATAATACCATAATAGCATAAATGCACATAATAGCAATGTAATGGCTATTTTAAAATCTTTAGATGCACTCTTCATTATGCACCATTTTTCACAGTGCAGTGAAAATCAAAATATCACAGTGTGGGAAAATTGTTTACTGTTGCTGAACGTATAAAGTAGTTTTTTGTGGCAAAAGGAAGAGCTCTACAACCTCAAAGGTGGTTTAATTTACCTTTTCTAATTAGCAAAATGCATTTATGGTCAAAACCTGCCCCTTACAGACATTACTGTAATCTATATGCAATATGCATTTTATCTCATTTCAAGATGTTTGTTTGCAGTCAATCTTCAATTTTTGATATACCTGACTGCTTACATTTATTTAACATTATAAAAAGGGTTGCTCTCGATTAAGCTCAGAGTTTTATAGATCAGAACTGCGCGACTGTGTCATGGAAAGGCTCAGCCCTGCAAGCTTTTCGGTGCTGTTAACTCCTATTAAAGTCAGCCTTTTATGTTAGCAAGCACTAACTGCCTGTGTTTGCATTTTCTCCGTTATCTAATATCTTGTGCTTCCAGCTACACCCGACCTCGTTGAAGAGTTTTGATCCTTCACTGGTGATAGTGTCATTCTTCCTTAATGCAAACGGGCATGGGACAACTAAGTACTACCTTAAATACACACTAGAGGATGCTCTTGGGTCATCAGTGAGAGACAAACTGCCTCCTTCTGCTCTTTAGATATGCAGCGGTTCAGGACGTTTTTCAAGGCTTAGAAAGTGTTTCGAGGCTTAGAATAGGCTTTGGGAATGTTTCAAGGCTTAGGAAAGATAAGGAAAAAGTGTTCACATAGGGACAAAAGTGTAACGTAAATGACAAAGTACTGACCAAATGACACCCCTCTGCTTTTGCAACTGTACTGCTACTCAGTATACTTTTAAAATATGCATGCATAGAGACAGGGATTTAGACAAGCCCAGGAGTTTTCTTTCTTTTTTTTAATTACCTATTCATTACACATTACATGGGACAAGCCATAATACTGACAGAGAATACGGGGCGAATGTTAAATAAAGGACAGTCCTACATCCTGATGTGCTATGGAAGTTGCTGGTGACAGCGAAGAACAGGGAAGAAAGGCGAAGAGGAAATCAGGGCTTGTTCTGCATTTCTGCAAAACTGCCAATAAGGAAAGGGCTCTGCGCAGAAGGACCATACCGCAGCGCCCATCGCACACCGGGCAGGAGCCACTGCACCCCCCCTCCGACTTCTTCAAAAATCCCAAATTTGAGTCATGGGGGATCTCTTCTCTCCGGCCGCTCAGCGCAGGGAAGGACCTCAGGCCTCCAGGCAGTTCTTGGGGCACCTCAGGGGCGTTTCTGGGTGCAAGATGCCCTTATACAACAACTTGGACGACAGAGGCTGCTGCGCAGCAGAACGTTTGAGCACACATTTAAGTACCTGAGTGATCCTGTTGATCTAAGATTACTTCTATGTGTAAAATCAAGACATGTAATGGTGCCTTCCCTCTCATCAGTAACATGTGAACTTCTGTAGAAATATGTGTTTATACCCAAACACTTGTTTAAAATGGCAATATTGTCTCGCTCTGCTGTGGTTTTGCTAGTTTGAAAGACATCCTCTTTGAGCACCTTTTTGAGCAAACCACATCATTTTACAGTATGAATACCGTTGCAGCACACTGGAACAAATCCAGTGTAATGAAACACCTGGGCACAAAAATGTAGACTGTCAGGTAGGACTCAAGCTAATAATAAAAAAGGTATTTTTAAATGAAGGGCTTGGAATGTCAGGAGGAGTTGGAAAATTCAGGGGGATTTTTGTTTTTTAAAAACAGCCCTAGTGTTCTCAAAACAAAAGAGAAAGGAAAACCCACCATAAAAAGCCACATTCGATTCACTGTGAGCTGACTAGAGGAGACCTTGTCCATAATAACCATGTTAAAGTCCGGCATAGGTGGCTTTTCAGGGGACCAGAGCCTATGAGCCTGCAGCCAGAAGAAGGCTTTCCCCGGAGCACGGCCAGTATCACCCTCCATCCTTGATGGTCTGACAGAGACCCTTCGTAGTTCATTTGAGAAACTTTCTGTTCTTCGATCCTGTCTGAAGAGCAGGTTTTGAGGAAAGACCTTTATGAAGCTCAGGGGCAAACACACCATGTTATTTAAGGCACCAGGGTGCTGGTCTTGGCGCTGGAGTTCAGCTGGCCTTTAGGGCTGCTCGGAGCCGCGCAGGGCAACGCGCTCCCCTGGTGCAGGCTGTCCCAGTTCCCAAAGCCCCCCTAAGACGCCTCTGAAACGTTTCTCGTCCCCAGAGCGGCACAAGTGTAAACTGAGTGACCAACGCAGTCTGCTTTGGACAGGACTAACTGTGCAGTGTCAGAGCGCGGGAGCCAGGGACTTCGGCGATGGGGCAGAGGTAGGATCTATCTCCTCACCGCCACTGGGTGTCTTGGCCAGGACTGCTCCTGCGCAGCATCTGTCACCAGCCACGGGCAGAGCTGAGGCCCTTTGTAACACAGCCCTTCTCCCCACATTTTTCTTTTTCCAGTTGCAACAGGTATTTTTGTGTGCATACATGCATGCAGGATTTGGGACCACTAAAGTCTCCTTACTTTGCAGGCTGCAATTCAAGGTCTTGCCGCAGCTCGGAGATGGTCTTAATTTCTCAGACTGGAAAGAAAACTTCTGCTCTGAACCTCAGAGTCCTCATTCAAATTTCAATCTTTTTCCATAGAAAATCTGTTTTCCGTATAAAACCCTAGATACCCTTTCTGCCCCCCAAAGTTGTGCTAAATGTTTGGCCTAAGTGACTCCATGTGGTAACAAATCCCAAAGGCTGATTGCATGGAGAAGCATTTCCTTTCATCAGTTTTAAATTTTCTGCCTTTTAATATTGACTGCGCCCTTTTCCTTGCATCATGGGAAAGTAATGTTTAATGCACAGAGCTGGAAGCAGCCCAAGACCACCGATTAGTTTTGCGAGGACCAGCAGGCTGCCAGCAGTTTTAAACAACTGTTGATCACCAACACCAACAAATTCCAAGCAGATTACCAAAAAAGGGCAAGGCCAAAACCCATTTGTAGCCTATAAAAACAGATTCCTCAACTGTTGTTATGGTGAGGAGTTCAGCTTGTTTGCAGATGACAGGCAGGGCAGATCTGTCAGTCACTGACAGCAGGAGAACACCAAGGCTTCCGCAGTTGCACCTTTTTCCTTTATTTTGCCCAAGTAGTTGCTAATGTCTCCCCCAGCTTTTCAGAAGAAAAAGCCCAATCAGTTCCCTTTTATTTTGAAATTAAGCAATCTAGCCTGTTGCTGTGCGGTAGCAAGGGGACTCCAGGCTCAGGTCCCCTTTCCTACTGCCACCTCCTTACGGATGCCACCATGGCCTTCCCCCCAGAAGAGGGACGCCCAGGGACTGGGAAAGGACAGAGCTTTCATGCCGGTCTTTTCCTTAAGAGACCCCAAAGCACCCTTGTAAAAGAGGGCACGCGCCTGAACCCAGACTTTCTGAGAGCTGGGAGACCACGAGCCATGCAGAGCTTTGCCGTGCCGAGCCTCCAAGCACAGTTTTGCTCCCGTTTCCAAAGCAAGACAACTCAAAAAAGAAACTCCTGGGCAGGCAAGCAAGCCGAGTCGCTCTGCTCAGTCGCGTGGCTGATGCTGGGCAGTGAATCCCCCAGCCCCGGCTCCCCGGCTTCGTCCCGCCGCGCTGAGCAGAGGACGAGCAGGGAGGCCGGGAGCCCGTTCCCGGCAGGTGAGCACAGCGGCCCTTGCCCGGATCGGCTCTGGGAGACGATGCCGCCGTGCACACAGCTGCTCACCCTCCTTCTTTGACAGCACTCACTGACAGGTAGGAAATAACTATTTGGTAATCCTAATAAAAATGTAATTAAAACTTAAGCATTACCACCCAAATCCTGTGCTATGACAATGTACAGGGTAAGCTTAGACCAGATTAGCGTGCGGCTCCCAGCTAGTCCACGTTCACATGCCTGAACTCTGCGCTTTTAAAACAGCTGTTCCTATAACCTACATCTTCAAATAACCTGACATCGCTTTGCTCCTTTCCTCCTGGAAAGACTTGGGGTATGGGGGACACAGGCTCACCCGAGGCAAGATGGCTCAGGGGTAAAACTCCCGTTTATTGTCCATACGTTCGTATAAGCCATATTGCAGCTAGACAGAAGGGCTGAAAAGAAGCCCGCTCAGATAATATTTGAGTAATACACGTGGAAAAGCGGTATTTTGGAAAGTTTTCTAAAGGACAGCAGTCTTCCTAAGGCTCAAATCTGTTTCCATTTAAGTCAGTAAACACTAACCCCAGCTAAATTATTTTAGTGGAAATTTCTTCACAGATCCGTTATTCAAAATCTTTGACTGAAAGAAAGAACAATTATGATTTTTTGTAAGATTATGGTCAAGGAAACTTAAACAGGTTATTATAGTGGAGACACTTTCACTCATATCACCACAGGCACAATGCTAAAGTTGTGGTTGGGATGGAACTTTGAATATGCATTTTTTTGGTAAAATAAAAAAAAATGTTTTGGCTCTATAAATAGAGCCAAATATGGAAATAAGAACATCTTGTAAGTCAGTGTTTTGAGATATTATTTTCTATTAAATCTTGAAAACAGCTATTTTTTATTGATAGCTACAGTTGATTTATAGTTTTTATATGATCTCTTTATTCAACTACTCTAATTTCCTCAAACAAAATTCCTCTGGGGTTGAAAATTCCCTACTTCATCCATGCTCACAATTATCTTTGTTTTAAAAAAGCTTCCACTTTAAGTTCATCGTGAACTTCTTTTTTGTACACTTCCCACACACATTCAGATGGGCAGTTATGCACTTTCATAACCTCGGCAGCTAAAATTTTGTTTAAACGTCACGACTCAAAGATCTCCAGAACAAGCCGAATTTGTTGCCTGTTGTATACAGGCTTAAAATCAGTTCAGGTCTGTTTGTACTCCTATCTCATTAAAGACAATATTGACGGGCTGACGAAAGGTAGAAGTGGAGCAAGGCATCGAACACTTGAAAATAATCCAGGGACAATTTTATATTGAGAAGGGAGCTGTTCTAGACTAAAGGAGCAGAAAAAGAAGTAGAAAACACTAGCAGAAGTGCAGGCAGATGCTAAGGCAGCCTGTGAATACAGAGGGGGAGATGAGAGAGGAAACTGAACTGCAGGTTCTGCTTGTTGGCTAAAAAAAGCTAAAAACGGACAGACAATTTTCCCATCCCATTTTATTTCCCTTTCTTTATGCTTATGATGCAAGTATGTATTAGTGTGATTTTAAGCAAAACTTCAACTGTTGCATAAATTCAAGCTCTGCAGATAGTGCAAAGGGGAAAAAAAAGGGGGGGGGGAAATGAGTATATGAAAACCAAATATTTAGGCAACTGGTTTGGTTAGGAGTATGGAGGTGATTTTGCTATCTTTCTAACAAATAGCTGAATGGATATTATTCCCTTGTACTTCAAAGGGTAAAAACTTGACCAGAATCAGCTCGAGGATGAGGGAAGAATCTATGTTCTGTTAACATTCATTTCAAAGATATCTTTGAATTAATTTTCCTTCTGTTTTCCCACCCATTTTTCCCAACTTCCCTCTATAAAGATGGCTGTGGTGATGATACCCCGATACTTGGGCAGGAGGGTTCATCTCGGCTTGCTAATAACAAGCTGTCCTTTCTACGCTGGAGGAATGACTTTTAGTTTTAGTTCAGCTTGTTGCATGGTTTCACACACACACACAAATACACAAGGTTTCAGGAATCGCGCAGTTGACCCAGTTTGATTTTTAAGGGATTAGGAGACGATATGGAAAACAGCACATCAAGAACCTTGCGCGACCCAAATTGCCTCTTCCCACATCCCACACGACAAATGTTTCATGCCCTCAATTCGGTTTCTGGGTCGTTCTGGCACTTCCAGCAGCCCCAGTTTCAGCGACGGGGGGAACGGCAAGGGCTGGCGAGGAGCTTTGCAGCTTGACGATCTAGATCCCGATCTATCAACCCTTTCGGCCCCCTCAACGCCCGCACGGTGCCCGATTTGACGTGAACCGACCTCGCACAGGGAACGCGCCCTCCCCACCTCCCCTTGCTCGGCAGCAGCTTTCGGTGCAGAGCCTAAGCGCTTCCCCAGGCGGGTCTGCAGGGCGAGAGGCCGCAAGGCGACATCCCATCCTACTGAAAGGAACAGCAAAATTTTCCTTAATTTCATGATTTCTCCCAATTATCCTCCATTGTTTGTTATTCTAGAGCGGGGGAAGTTATACGGGAGATCACAGTACTACAGGAATAACTTTATCATTATTGGCGCTATCACAATCAAGAGACGAACGCTGTCTGTTATTTACCCTTCAAACTCCAGTCAATATTTACTGCATTGTCTTCAATGCATTAGTGACGACGCTCACATCTGCTGCCTGCCAAAAAGCAAGTTAATTTAGCTCGCTGATACGATTCAAAGAGTTTGAACTCATCTACGTCCCTGGCTATTGGTGTCCAGGCAGACACCACGTCCATCCACGCATGCATTAATAAAGACTTAAAAAGAAAAGACCATCGATTCCTCTAGACCTGAAATAACACGCATCTGATCCCCGAACGCAGAAGGACAGAGAGGAACGACCTCAGCTGAGGAGGCATAATGCAGAGCATTTTCCCAGCGGATCCCCAGGTCGCAGCAGAGTCCTCGTGCTCCCGTGGAGCTGGGCCGTGGGCAGCAGAAGACACCGGACACTTTACTCCGGCAGTTCCCGCGCAGCCTTCTCTGGTCAACTTATGTGCTGAAGAGAGGTGGATCAATTATTCATAAGTTAAAATGCACACTTTTATTACACCAGATGTTTCTCTGAATGTTTGACACTGCCCATTAACTCACCCTTTAATTTTAATTGCTTAACTAATGGCTATATCCAAGGTTAAATGAGTTTAAAACTTCATTCTTTTCTTACGTCGTTTAATATAAAGACTCTGTCTGACATAATGGGAGAAGGAACTGAACCAAGGATAATCTGTGACAAAATACAAACAAGTGGCCAGTTAATCTTCCCCAGGGCCTGCCCAGGGGTAGGTGCACCACGCAGGTGGGATCTTCTCTAAAYGGAGAAGTGCCAGCAGGACCCCTCTGCCTGCAAGCAGACCGGGGGCTGCAATGCTGCTCGGCCGGGCGCAACGTGGGGCCTCGCGCTGCAAGGACGCGGTGCAGCGCGATCGCTGTCCTCGCGGTCGGTCTGCAGGCACAACGGGGCGCAGAAGCGCTTGCTAAACACGGTGGGAAGCGTTTGTTTCCAGCAAACTGTTTCGGTAGCTTCCAAACTGAGAACTCGGGTTACATGAGTAATTTGTGTTTATACGTTAAAGTGATGCTCACCCGGCATGGTGCTCCTATCCTTCCTGTTATAAATATTTATAACATCAGAAAAACCGAGCTGACAGGCCGACCGGGGAAGGAGTTCCTGTGGAACAAGTGAGTTGCATTTTTCTATTCGAGACAGCAGGGAGAAACTCATCTCTGGGAAGATACTGCTCCGGAGACGTGCTGGGCTGCAGGGGAGGGAAGCACCTGGCCCGGCCCGGTCCTCCCTCGCTGCTGGGATCACACGTTTCCAGCTGATTTCTCCACTTGTTTTGTACCAGGCAGGACTATTAGCTGGTGCCTGGCATCTCAGCACTCCTACTAATTTCTGTGGCATACGTAGCTGCGCTCCTGCTCTCTGCCAAGCCTGTAAATACCAGGCACGCTAGCTCTGCAGGCTGGGATCCCCCAGGCATTAGCAACGCAGGTGCCGAAAGGCGAGCGCCCCTTGCCCCTCACCCTGACTCACTCGCTTTGCTGCAGCGATTCTCTGCCAGGATCGCCTCCTCGGCTCACGTGGCACCGGGATGACACATTAGGATGCATCCTGGAGAGGCCACATCACCCGGCAGGAGATGAGACCAAGACCCTTCCACAGCACAGGCGGACATAAGATAATGCTCACCATCACATCCATTGACGTAACTCATGGATACGTTCCACCATTTTCCTAGCAGAGACTAGATCTTAATAGAACTAGTTTAAATAGTTCAGTCCTGATCTGCCCAAAGAAAAAAAAAATGCTGGTACCCATGGGAATAGCAGAGAAGAGCCAGAGGCAGAGCCGTCCCTTCCCTGTCACTGGGAACCGCCAGCGCAGCGGCACATCCGCCCCATGAGAGGGGCTCCACACCCAGGCGACGAAGACACCTTGTCCTCAGCATCTCACTGCAATAACGGCATGAGGGAAGGAAAGGGGAAGCAGGCAGAAAAATAAGTGACTTTTTGCCAGCGTAGAGGAGAAAAGGAAGCGTGTATCTTTCCTTTCTGGCTTTCTCGCCTTCCTCTTCCAAGAGGTAAGAGAGTACAGGCTAATGTATACCATACTCTGGGTCAGGCTCTGCCTTCAGTGCTTATTGGGCCAGATGCTGGGTGTCTCTGCTGGATGAACTCTTTGGAGACTGCAAAGTGAACGGACTGCACGTGAGGGCTACAGGAGGCTAACCTCAGCTTAACAGTCTGGTCCACCTGTTTAACTACGGCCAGCCGTGATCTCAACATACCGTCATGGAAAAAGCTGTTGCCTCTTCCCTGTCCAAGTCTACTCCACCCCAAAACGGCACCAAGGAGAGACAGCTAAAAACTTGTGACCTTCCGATTTTGCATGCATCAGGTATGTTTCCTAGCCCCAACCCTTCTTACCAGCTGAACAATGCTGCGGTGAAACAGGGCTCTTCCGTTTAGTTTCTAAACTGAAAAAAAGTTCTGAAGTTTCTTTGCTTTTTTTTTTTTCTTTTTTTGCAAACAGGCTCACGAGGACTTCCACTCATTTGGATTTGGCTCCGGTTCAGCAGCRTTCGGTAGTGACAACCATCAATCCTGCCAGACAGCCGATGGCACAGACTGCTAGGAGTGGGCGATCTCAATTTTGCAGCTACACTGCAATTTGCGCGCGTCTCAACGCTAGCTGGCAGGCAGCCAGGCGTTTAACATCGTCCTCCACCCAGAAAGGTGTCTCTGCAGAACAAGGTGCCGGGATACGTGAAGGCTGCCAAGACCACGGCGTGAACCGTGCCAGTCCTGCAAATAGATGCAGGATCTCAGAGCTGTTAATCCTACACATTTCGGTGTCACAAAGTTCACTGGTGAGATTTTTTTTTTCCCCACCCACCAAGTTCAGCCCGAGTGGTATTAAGTTTAATTTTATGGATGGCTCAGTTCATCCCAATTTTTGGCAGAAAAGGGAAAGGTTGCATGAAGTATTCCCTTCAGCCTGCAATTTCAAGGTCCGGTTGAGGGCAGGCTACCAGCTAGCCCGTACCCTTTTGTGAATATCAGATTTCTGAGCACAGAACTGAGGATTTCATTCTTTGTTCTTGAACTCATTCTTTCCATCACAGGGTCCAGAGGAATGTAATCTCTCCAGATGCCAGCACCTCTTAGGAAATTGTAATATAGCAGCTATGCACTTTAAGTGGCTTATTCATACACAGAGAAAAGAATAGTAATATCCTAGAGGGAAGGTTTTGAAATGGTGCATGGTGACACGGTCCCCGGGACAGGCAGGATTTACTTCAGCTAAGGGTCTGTCCCCGAACTTGCTCATTTTCAAGAGAAGCAGCAGAGCTTGCATTGATATTTTACTCTTGGTTTGTTTAAAGTCTTTTCTTGCTGTTTAAAACAACCAGTGCTTCCTTCCTGGGGAGGGAGGCAATGCTTTTAGGGTTACTGTAAATAATCTGAGCCAGAACAATTGGCTGAGTAAATTATCCTGTCTGCTGACACTAACAGACTCCACTGAGCTACTAGGAACTTGATCAGCTCTTTTTCTTCTTACTGTTATTAAAATAAAATAAAGGTTTGCCCAAATGCCCTGTTTGGGACAAACCAAAATAAATGCCTCGCAGAGAGCAATTCCAAGGAGTGTTTTCAAAAATCTCATTTAACAACGCAGAATTAAGAGGTTTGTCAAGAAGAGAAAAGCACGCAGGAGAACAAGGGAGCCCAAAGAGCYGGCTGACAGATTACCACCCGACAAAGCTAACAGGCAACTCCGAATGCTGCCAACGCAACTGCCCGCCGAGCCTGCCAAGAGCCAGATGCTGCCACTGGGATAATATCCTCGGCGCTCAGTAACCAGGCCTCCKCACCGGTCAGCCTACAAAGGTGGAAAAAGGGGGTGGAGGGGTAGGTGTGCACCCCAGAAGGTGACCACCAGACCTCAGATGTTGGGGACAGCAATGAGAAGAAAAGGCCTAGAGAGAAGCATGGGTAGTTGTCTTTAGAAAAGAAAGAAAAAACAGAGTATCTACTTCTTATCCAGAAAGTCCTCTGGAAAGAAAGACCCACTCCAACAGTTTCCGAGTCCGTCTGGGTAACTTCTTCCCTCATTATGCAATGTAAGCTGCAACTCTCAGTGGGGGCATAGCAAACAGGGCAGGCAGGGGAAGAAATTACACCTAAGCGAGGGAGTAAAGCAGTGCATTTTGCAGCATTAGGAACAAAATTGCATATGTTCAAGAGCTCACCTCCCCACAAACCAGCATTTGATTAGTAACTAGCTCCAGCGCTCCGATTGCTCTGCAGTCCCATTACGCTGAGAAAAGGTAGAGTTAGCACAGAAGCACCAATGTTAACATTACCCTGGAATGGAAGCAGCATAAATACAAAATATTTGTTTCACTGCTACTGTGCAACATCTGTTTCCAGCAACTTAGTCATTCTCTGCCTCCCTCGGGGTTTCAAAGTACATAAGGAAGCGGGAGAGCCTTGCAGGTAGTCAAGGCTGCCGTGCCTGTGTGAAGGTTGTGCAACAGCAGAGCCCATTCACCAGCCCTCAYGCAGGCAAAACTCTTCGCTATGGCAATGCCGTTTGCCTTATCAGCCTCTACCAGAGCAGAGCTTCGCAGCACACTGAACCAACCAGACGCTTCCTCAAGAGAGTGCGTTACGTTTCCAGCAAGTTGGTACCTGCAGGCATGAAAATCTTAGAGGACAGCAAACCCAAAGACTTTCACCTACAGGGCTGCAAATCTAATACTGTGCTTAGCAGATTTAAAAGGAAAGGAGAAAAAAAAAAGAAAAAGCCACGAACCAGACAGTTTTGGCTACGATGCTGAAACCCAGCAGTAAAGTAAGAACAGTTGTTCACTACATCTATTTTTCTTCCACAAAAACCTTCAACACAATGCAGMTGTAAAAGGTGAGTTTGTGCCAAGTCATGATTTGGAGACAGGCTCTCCAAGGAAAACTCCCAGCACTGACATTTTAGCAACAAGGCTTAGACATATCTATATATGTCAGCTTGAGATGACTATTAAGAGATCCAGATAGCATGACTGTGCATAGCATCATCCTGTGGGACAAATTCCCTTCCCCCCCCCCTTCATGCTTGATATCCCTCTTCCTTGCTTTCCATCAACTACACACAGCCACACTGTGTACCCTGAAGACCTAGTAAACAGACACATGCACACACAGAAAAGTCACATTCTGAAAAACAATTTACCAAGATAGATCTCTTAGCTTTCCTTATTCTGAAAGCAGTTGATATTTTTGTTGGGTCTGGGAAAAAAAAAAAAAGAGGCAAAAAGCCATAGCCTTTTATCTGAACGTGAATAATAAAGTTTTGCAAGAACTTGCAAAGATGCTACTGGAGGCATGGTCAAACACCACAAGAAAGTCACCGTGCTCATACTGTACTTCACAGCAGCAACCAGTAAGTTTTGGCATCTTCTGATGTTTGCAAATACTGTAGAACAAAGTGTTGCCTGATCTTTTAAATTCTAGTTTTACAAGCAGCAAGGCTTTTTAAAAAAAAAAAAAAAAGCCCCCAAACAGGTGGCTTTTGTTGTTGAAAGTCTCGGGTGACTTTTTAGCCTAATTTTAGAAGTAACAAGAGTTTCTGACTTTGTCGATCACAAGGAGTTAAATTCAGCACTCAGGAAGTATTGCAGTTTCTCTGCCTTGCTGGAACACAGTGCTACCGAGAGCCAAAGTACCTCGTACCCTACCGTTACCAGGAACAATAGGAAGCTGTGCTATTATCTTCATTTTATGGCGAGATCAAGGCCCAGAGCCTTGTACTCTGCTCTGAAGCCCAATTGCCCCTTTTGTGTTCGAGCCTGGAACGAGGACTCTTCCCTCCCAGCAGCTGCCCTCGTGCCCCGAGTGCAGCCCTGGGCTCCCATGGACCTGCAAGCCTTGCTCTTCTAGCTGCACCGGGCTTGCTGACAACCAGACAGGAGGGAGAGCTGCCTGCAGACACTGCCGGGTTGGGCCCCAGCAAGTCAGGCACCCTTCGAGGCTGGAAACAGCAAGTTCAAACCCTGGCAGGTGGTGAAAGGCCTAAAGCTCTGGCTTCTTCCCTTCTGGGCAAGGGCTCCCACGGCTGCATTACTGCACCAAATGGCACTGCAGACCACAGTCCCTTTCCTTCCCCAGCTGTGACAAGGTATAGACAAGGCAACATCTGGCGCATGAGGCAGCACCACCTCTGGACACGTGGAGCTGGAGAGCTTTTGGCACTCAAGTCTCACGGTAGGAACTAGGACAGGGTGACAGCTGAAGGACTAGGCAGTGCTCCATCAGACCTGCTTACCAGCTAGAATGAAGCTCAAACTCAAGTTTACCCAGGGGTTTAAGTAAACTTTCCACGCTCACTCCAAGTCAAGGAACTGGAACTTGTCCCTCAGGTGTAGCAGATGCACCAGGAAGCAAAGCCCTGCCCAGACTGGGCAGCAACAGTGCACAAGGCATAGTCACACATCACCTTGCCACCAGCCTGCAGTACAGCAGCAAAAAGGGTCCTTGCAGCACTAGGCAGAGCAGCAGGTCTCGCAGACCAGGTGCTTCCTGTAAGCCCCTCTTAGAGTCACTGGATCTGTCCCTCTCCAGCAGTGAGTTTTTCCATCAAGCACTCAACATACATCAGCTGAAGCACCTGGACATTGCAGGGCAGACTGCAGGAGGGACTATAACATCCACTGACCAGCTTCAGCACACTAGTGTCCTACGCTGGCACTGCTACAGTCTAACAGGTCTTACAGGGTTAGTAACCCCTAGAGGACTTTGCTTCCCCCCAGCTCCCCATTTTCCTTGGGTGGTATATTTGAAGACCCTCCCTTAGATTTGCTGCAAGAAAAATGAGTTTCATTAGTTAGAGGCTAACTGGGTTATTTCCAAAGTCAGAACTGGAGGTTCAGTTTGAAGGCTACAAAGAGGAAGGGGAAGGCTACAGTGTTTGCCCCCYCCCCCCCCCCMAAAAAAAAAAAAAAAAMAAAAACCCAACCAGAAACACAGTGTCATTCATTAAAGAGAGACATGTAACAAGCCTATTTTTGGTCAAGTAAACCAGGTCCATAAAAGTTTCCTGAAGAACAAACACATCACTAAGGTCTAAATCTTGCAAATTTTACAGAAAGGCAACTCACTTTTGCGTGTATTGACTCAACAGCCCATTTTTCATTTTGTCCACCTACGGACACTGCTTATGTCTCGGGGCCTTCTGTATCTTTACTGGACGCGAAATAAGAGGTACTTCAGATTAAATTTGTTCTGCAGTTTGGCTGTTCTGCTCAAAACTCTGCGTCCAGGTCTATTTATAAGAAAGTTTGGTCAGTTCTGCATATAAGCCTCTTTTTACAGCTCAGCCATCACACTGTCAGTAGAGCCTCCTTTCTCATCCACATGTGAAGACAAGAGTATCAGAGTTTATGATCTGGGCTAGACACTAGAGGGAAAAAAAACCCTTCAGGCTAAGGCACAGGTAGACACTGCAACAGATTGCTTGAGGAGGTTCTCATGAACAGGTTAGACACATATCTGCCAGGAACAACTTTTGCTGAGCTGATCCTGCCCAGGAGTAGGAGGACTAGATGCCCAGACAAGGTCTCTTCCAGCCCTGTTCCAAGGATTTTGCACATGCTCTTTGAAAGCATCAGTCTGAAAGGGCTTGCTTATAAAACATTTTCAGAAACAAAACTGTTACACATGTAAGAGCATCTCTAAGGAAATGATTAAAAGGAAACCATCTTCTTCTGACAGCTGATTAGACAGCAGAAGTATCGAGTTTCTAGTCTTCGTAGACGAGGAGTAGTCACAAAGCCTAAGATATTTATCTAGTTTACAAAGTGGGAGAAGTAGAAGCTTCTGCCCCCTCCAAATGTCATTGGTCCTCCAAAAAACACAGATAGTTTCTGGTACATGAAAAATGTAGAGACCCATTCCTGTTTCTTGTTCAGTGTTTACTGCCTTAACCTATTGCACAGATGTGATGGGTTTTTTTGAACACAGGATCTATTATGTTTCTTGCCAGAGACTCAGATCTGTACAGGCTTTCAAAACACCTTGCCAGGTAGCTACTTTTTTACACTGACTCAGTATTTGCCAGCAGTCACTGCCAAGCATTAGTTTGAGTCTTACCAATAGGTTGGGAAGTCAGTACTGCTAATGAAATTGTTGATATCATCTGAAAGATCATCCTTCCCCCTGCATCCTGGAGCAAAACTCAAGCGATTCTCAGCCAGGAGTACCTACCCCAAGGAAATTAACTGGAATTCATTATATCTAATCCCATTTGCATTACCCTTTCTCCCTCTTGTAAGCACATTCCTACCTACAGTTCGACTCCGTATTGCATTCGTTTTGGTCACATTCCAGTGGGTGCAAAACACTGCTGGACTACAACTGACTTACTGTCCTATACAGGTATTCTGTGCCTTATTTCCTCCACCTTGGGACCATGCATTTATAGACTTGTGCCTTTGAGTCAAAGCTCTTTTAGTATGACCTTGGGTACCAGACAATGCAAAGCTCAGAGGATGGCACTGTCTAGTTCACTTCTTGTACCATCCAGCAAGACCATCAAGTCTGCCAAGTACTGGACAGACACTGGAGAACATTACAAAGTGCAACGGAGGCTTTTTGTTGCACAGCAGAAGCCAAGACCACCATTTGATAATTAACCACTTGGACCAAGCCAGACAAGCCATGATGATTAAGGTGAAGGTAGCTGTATCCCACCATCAATCTCCATGGACTTGGCTTGTTTTGCTTTATACTCCAAAAGGGGATACCAGGCAGCAGATGTTCCACATCAGTGTTTCTCCTGCACACCCCAGCTACCACAAAGACTGCTCGAAGAGGCATGGGGCTGAATGGTTCACCCCAAACCTCTTTTGCAGGCACTGCAACAGATGTGCTGGGCTTCCCCTCAATCTCCCCCTTGCCTAGCAGATGCTGGCCTCTCTGGGAAAGTGCTAAATGGATTCTGCTGAATCACTGCACCAGATGGTTCATAACACCACCTGGATAGTACAGAAAAAAAAAGAAAAGAGAGATAAGGAAGACTGTTGGGGAACAGAGAATACCTAGTGTGTGGGCTGAGTCATCCCAAGGGAGAAGCAACCTGTGGATAAGGTTGTCATTTGAACCTTTGTTCCCCTAAAACTCCTATGTTAAGTCTGATATCATCACTTTCCCGGCAATTTTGTCCCAAGGTCTACAACGTATGTTGCTTCAGAACCGCTTGGGAAAAGCGTCTGCTCCCAGACGCTCTCCAGAAGAATTTCAGGAAACCAGCTGTGTGTGGGAACTCAGGGAAGACACCAGTTTTCCCCACAAATACTCCTATAATTAAACTGCAGGACTGAACGAGGCCACAGCATTAACCAGTTTCCAAAAGGGATTAGACGCTTATGCAGACATCAAGACAAACTCATCAGCAGAGTTAACATCTCAATCCAGTAACTAAGAGCTAAGTGCTGTCCTTCAACCTTAACTGTCTGCTCCCACCTTCCTCTCTGTCGTAGCTGGTTTACTTTGAGCTCCGAGCATCGGCTGGACAGTACGCAGGATTAAACGAGCCTCTCCTTTGGGTCAGGCCAGCAGCCCTGTCGGCTGCCACAGCAGGCTGTGCACGGCACGGGCCGTGCCCCACGGTGAAGTTACCATCGTTTTCAGCGGAGCACCACCGCACAGGAGGCGCGGGGCGGGACGGAGAGCAGGCACACCTCGCCGCACGAGCCCAACGCGGCGGCCGGCAGGAGAAGTTTCGCTATCACAAACAGTTCGACGGGGTTTGCAACACCAGCACGAGTTACTACAACCAGAAGGGGGAAGAGGGTGTGCGAAGGCGCAAAGGCCCAGCAGGGAGAGCTGTGGGCGGCGATTCAAGTGGGCGGCTGGATGCTGGTTCGCCGGAGCCGACCCTCTGCCCCCGGGAAACGCTGGCAGCGCTGCCCTGCGCAGACTGTTTTGGCTGGCAGCCTGCAGCCGCGCCAGCCTTCGCCCCTGCCAAACTCCTCTTACTCGCACAGCGCAGGACTGTCACTCTGATTCACATAAAAGCCCCAAGAATATTAACAGATTTTTTTTTTTTTTTTTTTTTTTTTAAGGCCAGGTTGGCAAGTGCTTTTATTTTCTGTGACAGATCGTTCTGAAAGGGCACGAGAGCCAGCTGTGTACAGAAGTGTGCAGCTGTATGAAAGAGCACAACAAACAGGAAAAGGTAACAATAACCAAATTGTTTGCTCTCTCTCCTCCCATTAAGCAGCATTAGCAAATATTTTTTTTTTTTTTTCCCTAATTGGGATGAAAAGAGCTAGTCAGGAAGAGAGCGGCTCTCCGCAGCACGCACGCAGAGGGTGCAAGTTTGGGAAGTGCTCTGCATTCCCCTGCCGCRGCTCATCGCCACCTTGTCCGCATGCAAAAAAAGCGAGCAAGTAACCAGGATGCCTCGGTCATGTTATTATGAAAGACACCTCTCTGCACAAAGTTGCTCAATCTGCAGCATTTCCAGCCAGGTCCTCCCCAGCGCAAAACATCAAGTAATTTGAGACAAAATGTTCTTTAAGCAGGTCGGTTGCAGCCCTGCTCACAATTCCTCCTCCTTCCCCTACAAGGCGTTTTCACACGCCAACTGCACTGTGCGCTTGACTCCATTTTGCTTGAGCCCGGCTTTGTCCTACATAGGCTGCTTTTGCTGGGTCACACCTGCCATTGATTTCCTTAGGTAACAGCTGCTGTTTCGCATTCTGCTGCGCGCGCTCCTGAGCGGAGAGGCACAGAAAAACACTCGCCAGCAACGGTAGCCTGAGACGGCAGGATCTAAACGCGACAAGCAAAGTTGGATGGCAACATTGCCCCACTCGGCGATATAAAGATGGCCTCAACCCTCTTCCCCCTAACTTCTTCTCATGGGGGACTTCCCTCGTCGCAGGCTCGGATGCTTATTGCACCTGAAGAAAAACCCGATTTAAACAACATTGCCCGTCCACACCACGCTTCTCATAAGGAGGATCCTGCAGCACTAAAGACCTCGCCTGGCACCATCCCCAYGTGCCTGAATATGCTTCCTCTGTGATTTGGAGGTGCTCAGTCCAAACCCGTGCCCCACCATCCAGCCAAGGGCACTAGCTTTACCCAGTGGTATTAAGTGCCATTAAGTTGCTTAATGCTTCAAAACAAAAGCTAAAAACCACAAGTGTTTTACAACACTCATCCCAAACAGAAACAGGCTTTCGGAGAGCGGCAGGAATCCAGACCACTTGGATTTACATCACTGACCCTTTCTCACTTAAGGCACCTGGTATATATTTTAATCATGAAAGATCACACCTCTTGCTGCCCAGCTGAGATGCGGTTGGGACAGCAGATGCCCACGGCCGGTCACCCTCTTTCGCACAGCAAAGATGAGCGGCTCTCCCAGCATACCCATGAGCCGGCAAACGGGAAACGCCTGCCCAGAGCGATCCCATTCCTTATTCAGTGTGTGTGTACACACACACACACACACACACACACACACACACTCCCCTTTGCAGTACCTGTTCAGTGGCTTGGTTTCTTCTCAAAGCTTTTTATATTTCACATTCCTAAGATTTAATTATGCTATCAAAACAACAGGCATCAAGACCTGGAGTGCCAGAATTCACATTAGCGATTGTTATCAGCAAAGAAAATGGGCACAGCATGCCCATGCCAGAGGAGACGTGGGCTGCTCTCCTCGAGCTACAAACGGTTATTTATAGCCTCTTTGCAAACCATCTACCCCACAGGTCTAGCTCTGAGCTCACGAGCCCTCGAAGGAAAGCTTTCTGTCGTGTCCCCCCCTCCCCAGCATAGCACAGCACTGAGATTTAGACACAGTTAGTTGGGGTTTTTTTTTGGGGGGGGAACAACACCTCCAAGGCTCCTTCCTTATGTCCAGAATGGTAGAAGAGAGCAAAAACGGAGAGCGACAGAGACAAGCAGCTGCAGAGAAGTCCCCCTCCTTACCCAACAGTAGAAACACTAAAGAAGAAGAAAAAAAATATATATATATAGTTTCCAACACTTCACTTCACTGCACCAGAGCTGGATGCTGCAGGAACGACGCGCGTCTCCTGCAGCTTTCCAGCCTCCCTGCAGCAGGGGATGGAGGCACAAGCTCTGCAAGGCAGGCAGCATGCAAGAAATGCATACGCTTCTCGAGATTATTGCAATAAAGCAACTACGTGGTAGCAGGAGGGGGACTATAACTGTGCCTCCACACCAGCATTAGATATTATTTGTCCTTCCCTAAAACAGCACCACTTCAAGACATTCTGACTCCGCCAGGATCCTTTGCCTCGCAGTAATTAAGAAATACTTACAGAAGATGTAGCGTGCGTAGTACGGGTGCAAAACCATACACAAGCAAACTCATTTCCCACCCCCGAGCAGCAGCTGGCACACACAGCTTGCATTTTCTCCATCCTAACCCCAGCTCCTGCTAAACTCAACAGAAGTTTTAACGCAGCTTTTGGAGGGAGCTGGGTCAGACCCGAACGCCGCCGAGCCCGTGACCGACCGGGCGCTTAAGCAAAACCCTGCTCGCGCACGTCAGCCGCCGTGGCGCCAGCGGGGCTTCGCCGGGCTGCGCTCGCGCGCGGGGTCCCTTCAGCACCCGCAGGCTTGCGGCCGCCTCCCGGTACTGGCGGCCGCAGCGAGACGCCACCCGCTTCTATATACTTTTYACCGTAAAGCAGAATTGCTCATACCAAGCCCGAGCCCAGGCTCGTTCGAGTCAGCGGAGAGACGCTCGAGCCCATGCAAGGCTCCCCGCTAACACGGTTAAGACGCAGAAGCGGGGCGGTTCAGGTCCTGCCCAGTGACCATGCAAATGGCTGGTCAAGCTCCTTCTGCGACGAGGCATGGCTACTCCTCGGGCGTCGGAAATTCCAAGCAGCCCTGAAAGAGAAAGGGATGTTAGACGGCATTTTTCCTAATTTAGAGAGGGGAGAAAAAAAAAAAAAAAAAAAAAAAAAAAGAAAAAACCCCCACATACAAACACCTATAAATAACAACAAAAACCACCCAACACCACACACCCCTTCCACTAAGGGGGCGAAGGGGGAAGAGGAGGCTCAAGTGTACAACTCTAGCACGTTTTATTTTGTGTAAATTTATAAAGACAACAATCCTAGTCACGATTGTCACGTTTTACAGCACATACCAGTACAATTGCAAACAGAACTCCACGCAAAACTAAGCGCTAACAATAGCTTAAATCACTCTTCCTGCGATTGTCATATCTAGACTAACAGTATTACACTAACACTGAAGAAAAAAATAGTTCACTATAAAACAGTGATAGAACATTTTTATAAAATATATTCCATTCCAATAGCTTTCTACATACTGTATACTATAAAACTCTCCGACAAAAATTAGTGTCTTTAAATATACATATTTAATCTGAACTGCACCAAGATTAAAAACAATTAAAAATATCAATGATTTTTTTTTTTTTACATTAACTTCACAGTATTTGTTTGTAGTAGAAGACAAATCCAGTGTTTAAAATGCAGAGCAGGACTATCCCCTACAGAGACAGTAACTGCCCCACAGTGAAATAGTTTATGAAAAGACAAGCTTAAGTGTGCAATGTTTTTAGTACTTCTCTGTAGAGTCATGAACCATTTTGAAAACATGCTCAGAGCTATTGCAACTTAAAAATAAAGAGACACACAGAGAGATAGCCAAAAAAAGTCACCTTAAGAACAAAAATAAGTGCAAACATCTTTACTTTAGAAATTCAAGCTATGAGGAGTGGGAACACAAATACCAGACTATGAAAAGAGAACAGTGTGTTTACGATGTAGTAAATAATAAAAAAGATTTTTTTTTACTTTTGCCCCATATTCACTGCAGTACAGAGCATGCTCATAGCGTCAGTTTAATTAATTATTTCTATACTAGTATCAGACACAAACTTGTTTAAACTTTTCCCTGCTCCATATACTAATGATGTCTTATGCCACATCCTATTTTATGACCTTCTTTAAAAAAAAAAAAAAAAGCGCAACTGAAGACTGAAATGCAAAGGAAGTGTTACAAGAATGCAAAATTAAAAGATTACCAGCTTCAGTAATGCCTGACTCTACATTAAATTGTTTACATGTTGTTCAACATGCAAAACCATTGCTATTAAATTTAAAGTGAAGTGTAAATTAACTAGTTTTGAAATAGATTAACAGTAATAATTCCACTTCAAAAAAAAAAAGAAAATCTAATAAATACTATATCAAGTATCTTCAGGAGAAAAAAATAACTTAATTTTAGTAGAAAGAAAAATAACTTAATTTTAGTAGATTTTGTTCAGTGCTATTTCCAATCACAGCAAAAAGAAAAAGGAAAAAAGTGATTAAGTAGAATAAGACCACAGTACCAAAGCCACTTATGTTCAAGATACAGTACTCTCCCACAACTTTCATATGTAACAGGTTCAGCAAAAATATTTTACAGTAGAGAAATTAAACTAAAAACAAAAAATGAAACTATAAATAAAAGTAAAAATTCACATTACACATACATTCATAGTTTAAGAGATGAATAATAAGAGGAGGCTGTAACAAGTATATCCTGATTTTTTTTTAAAAAAGGAAGTACTTAAAAAAACAAAAGCGAACAAACAAAAAAAAGCCCATATTATTTATGTAGGTAGTGCTCAGTTTTTGGACCAGAGGGGGAAGGCATTGGACAACTCTTTCTTCTTAAGATGAAATGCGGTATTTTAAGCACAACTAAAAAAGAATTTAACTCAGTGCTTCACATTCATTAAAAATAATAATAATAGTAATAATAATAAAGGCATATGTTTTAAGAAACAACTGCAGGAGTGCCAGGAAAGCTGGTGAAGTAATGCTAATGCTAGCCCAGTGCAACGACATCCAACCCCCTCAGATATTATTATCGTAGCTCAGTCCCGTGCACATGTACCTTGAAGAGATCATTCGACTGGAAAGGAAGAGTCTGATAGTCACTGCCGGGCGCAACCCAAAAGATGCTCTGCTAGGCAGCTAGTTGGGTTACTGCATTTGGGATGGAGCTAGCTCTAACTACAGGCAGCCTCAGTTAAAGGGGGGGAAAAAAAAGAAGAAGAAGAAGAAGAAAAGAAGAGAAAGAGAGAGAAGGGAGGGGGGGAGAGGTCTGAAGAGTTGGTGAGCGATCTGGCAGGGGAGAGCTAGCTGGGCCAAGCCTTCCCCAAGCGGTTTATCCTCACACATCCCCTTAGAAATAAAGGGGACTGCACAGACCGGCCCAGAGGGATCACCAGCTTCAAAAGATAAATATATATAGGATTGCAAGCTGCCGATTTTAGCATAGCAGCAAACTTTTCAAATGAGATAGCAGTGCATCTCCTAACCTATTTAGTAATAATTACCTTGAACTCAGAAATCCCAGTAGCATGATATCAAAGAAAAAGAGAAGAAAAAAAAAAAGAAATCAATTAACCACTTATCGCAATGCTGACCGGTTTCCTCGGAAGGAACCGTATCAGTTCCGAAGCAGCTGTGCATCCCGCCTGCTTCCTTCAGCGGCATCTGCACTTTGGTTACATCCCATTTCCAAGCGTCGCACACTGGCACCCGTCTCACACCCCATCGCACGTTGACTCACTACAGCAATTTTTCCAATGCAAACGGGATTAGTCCCCGTCATGTYGATGCGGGAATGAAAATAGTCACAGATCATACAATTTTTCCTACATACTAGCACGCGTCCTTCGACATTTAAGGAGTGAATACACTGCGGACAGAAATATTTTTTTCTGTCCACGTTTGAAGTTCAAAAGCAGTTCAGAGCTTTTCGTAGGTTAGTTCGTGGAGGAGGACGGGTGGGAGAGGAAAATTTAAGTACACTCGGGTGGCAAATTCATCTTTAGGCAAAAATCTTTCATTCAGATTTTAGGACTGATCGCAAACTATTCCAATATAATAAAAAGAATAAAAAGAAAAAAAAGACTGGTACCGAAGACATATCCAGGAATTCTCAACCCCCTTTGTAATTTGGGCCAATTCAAGGTCTCTTCTAGTTCTATAAAATAAGAGTACAGCCTGTTACTCCGGGTTATGCAAACAAGTTCCTCTACACCGAAATGCATTTAAATTATAGTTCATCTCTTTGAATGTTTGTATGCAATATGCAGATGGCACTAGGGGAGCTTAATGGAATCCAAGTATTTCTCCAGGATTTACTTGTAATCAATCTTTTTCAAACTACCAAAAAAAAAACCAACCCCAAAACAAAAAAAACCCTGACCACAAAGCAAGTAGTTCCAGCATGAAAACAGAAGCTAAATCATTGCAGAATTACTTAGATCATTTCACATTAATAATGTAACGTGGGTGCACAAGAAAAGACCTAAAGGACAGGGCTGGGAAAGGGAAGAAGGCAGGGAAAAGGCGGGGGAGACAGGGAGGTGGAAGGATTGCATTAAAAGGCCTCTGGAGTGTATACCTCTGTATCTTTTAAAGATCATATACCTGAAGTGAATATCACCAAAATAAATGAAGGAAAAAAAGAAAAAGGGGGGGGGGAGGGAAAAAAAAAAAAAAAAGATGCTGCCTTTTTTTCCTGTTTTGTTTTAAAAGGGGTGGGTGAAAAAAAATTAAGAGACAAGTTAATAAGAACGCGTCTCAGACAACCAAGGACTTTACAAGGCCACAATGAAATTTGCGGATATGTCTGTATAAATCCCCGGACTGCGTAAACCGTCTCTCACACCACTTGCACCCGTGGGGCTTCTCCCTGGTGTGCACGACCGCGTGACGGCTGAGATTGTGGGAATACTGGAAGCTCTTCCCGCACTGGCCGCAGGTATAGGGCTTCTCGCCCGAGTGGGTCCTTTCGTGTCTCTTTAAGGTGTACATGCAGGAAAAAGTCTTTCCGCACAGTGTGCAAGTGGGCACTGACCCGTCCGGCGACAGCCTGGTCCGGGAGCCGTCCTTATCTCGGAAGTGGGAGCTCAGGTGCAGCTGCAGGATGTGCGGGCTCGGAAACACTTTGCTACAGAGGGGGCAAATGCAGATATGCCCCGGAGGCACGAGCACACCTGAGGAGGAGATGTCTGACGAATCCATGTCGTCCTCGCTCTCGTCTCGCTCTTGATCTATATCCTCCTCCCGCGCATGAGAACTGCCATTCCCCGCGAACATGTGTCCTAACCCTGTCACTAGGCTTTTGGCTGAATTCCCAAAATGCTGACTCTCCGGACTCCTGGCTTCGCCGTCCTCCTGATCTGACAGCAAGTCTTGTTCATCTTTAACAAGTGGCTCGGTACCCTGCTGCTGGCTGTCGGAAGCCAGCTGTCCAAAGACATAGGAGGGGTGTAAGGAATCTCTCCCAGGCACGGGCTTGAAAGACAAATCCAGAGCGCAGTCCACATCGCTCGGAGCCAGGCTATGGTTAACAGACCTTTGGGACAAAGGTCCTGCGGAACTATTGACATTAGCCTTTGTTTTTCCAGCTGCTGCGGCGCACGATTCTGCCTCTGTCGGCACAGAGCTGACACTTAGATGATCGGAGGACCAGGCGGGGTGACTGCTGACCTTTTCTTTGCCCGCCGCTCTATCATATTCTGCGGCGCCGAATTTCTGTTTGCTCCCCGGGTCGAACTCGCGGACCAGGGGCGCGCCGGCGTCTAGGAAATGCTCCGCTTTCTCCAAACTAGCCACCTCATCATTCATCTTCTCGTCCGGGCATAATTCTTTATCTTTCAACTTGCCCTTGCAGACTTTCACAATGTCATACATGTGAAGGTAGCTAGCCGCAGCCAGCACATCTTCGACCGGGAGGCTGTTGAATTCCAGCTTTCCCTCGTACATGAATTCGAGCAGCAGGCTGAAGGCAGGGGCTGTGACAATGTCACTGTTCAGATGCACAATATCCCTTTTGTCTAACTGGTCCCTGTAGAAAAGATGGAAGTACATACTGCAAGAGGCAAGAACGGCTCTGTGAGCTCTGAATTGAGCTTCTCCAACTAAAACAGTACAGTCACACAGGAAGCCCTGGTGACGCTGCTGACTCAGACACTGCAGCAACTGGCGGCTATGGTCTGGAAACTCCATTCTTCCTTCATAACCTGTTCAAAACAGGAAAAACTTGAATGCTACTGTAAACTAAAGCCTCCTAGCAGCTGTAACAAACAGATCGGCTTTTTGGTAACACAAGCCAAAGAAACAGCCTTGGAGATAACGTTTACTGTTAATTGTCTGCAATAGTTTTATTAAGGGGGAAAGAAAAAAAAAAAAGAAAAAAAAMCCCAACATGCTTCTCATCTTTTCGCACCTGCTCCAAACAGGAAAAACTTGATTGCAAGTAAACAAAAGCTAGTAAAAGCAGCAGCCCCTCCAACCTTTGTTTCTCCCACTAAGAGCTTTAATAAAATTAAGACAAGGAAAGGAAGAAGGAGGGGGGAAAAAAAAAAAGCAGCATGAACTCCTGGGCTGTCTTCTCAGCAACGCTAACTCGGGGCATCTCTTAATAAAGCATATTACCCATGCCACACACACGCATTTAAACTTTATCCTCAGTCGTTATGCACAGAATCACAACAAAACATTCACGGCTCGTGCTCGGAAAGCGGCGTTTTCAGGGCTACGGAGGAGCGCTGGGGAAGGAGAGCGAGCAGCAGGACCCACGACCCCAGCACACGCATGCAAAAAAAAAGGAAAGAAAGAAAAAGAAGAAAAGAGGAAGAAAAAAAATAATAAAAAGAAAGTTTCCCCTGAAGTTATTAGAAGCGGAGGGGGGAAGCAAGAGGCGCAAAGGCGGCGCGGGCAGCGCCGGGCTGCA
>NW_020450650.1:136082-168473 GCF_003343035.1 Apteryx rowi
CCGCGCTCCCCAACTTTGCAGGGAGGACTTTCCCCACGGGGGGGAGGGGGGCAGCGGACACCCCCCCCCTCGCTCCGCGGAGCCGCGCGGTACTCACCGGCGGGCGGCGGCGCGGCGCGGCGTGGGCATGTGCGCGCTGCGCGCCCCTGCGCGGCCGCGGCGGTGTTGTGGAGCAGGTTGTTGGCCGGCCGCTCTCGCGATACTTTCCCTGCGAGCCGTGTGTGTGTAGTGTGAGTGTGTGTAGTGTGTGCGTGTGCGTGTCCGTCTGGTGCACACAATAGCCCCCGCCGCCGCGGTGCGCGCTGCCGCCGGCGCCCTGCCTCCTCCCGCTGCTCCCTCCTCCTCCTCCTCCTTCTCCCCTCGTCCCGCTCCCAACTCCGCGCCGGGGCTGCGCAGCGGGCGCGCACGGCCGCGGGGCGCTGCAGCCGGACGTGCCGCCGCCGCCGCCGCCGGAGGAGGAGGAGGAGGAGGAGGAGGAAGAAGGCTCCGGGCTCCGCTGCCCCGGAGCGAGCCGCGCGCGCGTGGGGTGGGGGGGGCGCAGCGCTGCGCGCCCGCGGAGGTCGCGCCCCGCGCGGGGGTCCCACGCCCCGCCCCGCGCGTCTCCCGGCGGGGATGGAGTGAAAGGCGACACTGGGAAAGGTGGCATGCTTCCTCGGATTTATCTTTAGTTGTGTGTCAGCTGATAAATACCAGATGCCTACGGATTTTCAAGATGACCTTTTCGATAGTTAATTTGAATTTTAAATTTTAATTAGCTGTAATCCCATCAAAAGTGAACTCCTTTAGAGTAAAAAGTGTAGAAATCCTTGGCTGTCGTAGCACGCTCCGCTCTGGGCGTGCTAGGGCCCATCCGCAGTTCCCRCTGGAGCACCCAGGGAGTAATCTGGGCACTGCTGAAATCCATGGCAAAACTCCCACTGGCTTCACTGGAGCCCAGGATTTCTCCTTTATGCTGCTGAAAGTTGGACTTGGGCCGACAGGGAATTAATATCACTGTTGTGAATTGTCCTGAGAGTCCGTGGGCTATGAACACATGTAACACTGGGGATTGGAGGTAAAGATGGCCTCAGATCTGCAGCACTGGATTGGGACACCAGATCTAGATTGATTTTATATATATATATATTTTTTTGCTCTGCTTAAAAACAAAAGGGATGAGTTTTACAGTATTGCTAGGTTTGGGCAAGTGGAGAGGGGAACCAAACACTTAAGGTCACTTCAGAGCTCTGCTGCAAACACCCTGCGTGATTTTGGTCAGGAATCTAGTCCATGCTTTAGCTTCCAACACGTAAAGCAGAGAAAGTCTTTTCTTTTCCTCTCTAGGCTGCCTTGTCTGGGTTACAGTATCTGCAGGACAGGAACTTTTTTATCTGCATCTATCTCTTCCCGTGCACAGTGGTAGCATTAGTACCTTGAAACATCAGTTTTATTGACTGAAATATTTGTTACTAATACAATCCACTTCTTTGGTATTTTATCTTTAGGCTCTTTTCACAGAAGTCCGGGTCTATATTGCTGGCAACCACTTTTCTCTTATAGACCAAATTCACCTTGACTGGTTAACTGAATTGGCACCAATTGCCAAGACATTTGGGTGCTTTTTGAGTGTTAATGACTGCATYGTTATAATGCTCTTCTCTGGTATTTGGTAATATTTTTACCTGTGCTGTTAAATTGGGAAACTCGGGCAGAGAATGTGGAGATACCCTGCTCCAGCGAGAGAATTAAAGGTCCTGGGGTTGAATTTGTCGCTGTTTAGTAAAGCCGAGAGCTTTATCTTTTTGTCCACAATCACAGACACAGTCTGGGAATGGGAACTCTCAGTGCTTTTCAAGACAGTTTTATTCCATAGTCACAGCCTGATAGTGCAGGCTCTTCCAAATGTTAAGTGTTTTCTTCCCAAAAGTGCAAGCACAGTTTCCCTGAAGTTATTTTGCATGGATGTGTTGACTCGTAGAGTTTCTCTGTCTTTGTACACTGGCAGTATTATTTAGTCCCGTATTTATATGAATTATGATGCTTGGCATAAATCCCTTATTTTGTGTAATTCATTGTTCTTTTTCCCCTCTCCTTTTTAATAATACAGGGAGGAAAAAGAAATTAAAAAAAGAACCAAGGATTTAATTCCTGTTTGGTTTCTAAAAGCTAGGAATAATTGTCTATGATCTAACAGTATTTTATTTTTAGTAAACCAATTGCAATTTTACAGTAACTCTATAGTTGTTACTGAGTATGAAATGTCAAAAAATACAGCAGCGTTCACATTTTTTCTAGGTGTCCATTTTGCACGTTGTTTGCTTGGKTTTTTTAAGGGCCCAAGACACAGTGCGCTCCCTTTCAGACCAAGGTAACGCCAGGTACAATACAAGTGTTGTACTGATTTAGCTATGGTTATATAAAATACTGGTAGTACGACTCTAATGTAAACAAGCGCTCCGTGATTACTYGAGACAAGGCAACAGGAAGCACTGCCCCAGAAACTTTCCTCTGCAAGCGCCCGCGTTTCCGAGGGCCCTCATGAAGGCACGAAATCATCACCAAACGATCCCCTTTCATCTCTGCCCTCTGAACCCCTTGCAGTCTGCAGATTCCCCTCGGATTAAGCGGGGAAGGAGGCTCCATTTGCAGTCCTTCCCCGAGGGAAAGGCGGCAGCTGCCTGACCGCTCCAGCCAACACGAGACTCTCTGAYCGGCGTCCGCGCGCGGGGGGCGAGATGGCCACCACCCCATCACCAAACATGAGGGTGGCTCTCGCCACTACGTGAACCGGTAACGTGAGAGAAACCATCGGGAGCGACCGTGTCCGGTGTCCTCGTGCGGTGACGTGCTCAGCTCTCCTGCTAAACCCCTCCAAGATGCCAGTGAGCATTTTAGGGCTGAGGAAAGAATACAAGTTTAGGAGAGCAAATTGAGGGTACAAATTGGCGGTGATGGCAGGGCTTTTATTTGCCGAGCAAGGCTAGCCATGGTCTGGGTTGGTTGTGCTGCCTGGACACCAGCCAAAGCCCACAGAAATTAGTAGAAAAACCAACTGGATCAGGTCCATACAGCCTGAGGACTCACTTCCRTTCTTACCCCTTTGATCCAGCAAGAGTGTATATTTACCAAGCTGGGCCTCTCTATCCCTCTTTGTTGGCCAAATGCAGAAGTGGTAGCAACAGGTTTTTCATGTGATTTAATCGTTTTTTCTCTCACCTCATTGGGTAGAAGCTTCTTTGTGTTTGCTTCTACATGATTTCAGTGCTTTAATGTTCTTTTTTGGTATGGCTTCTTCTTTGTGGTAGCCCAGTCACATTTCAAAGGGAGAGGCAGGGACTGAGACGGTTTATGACTTGCGGAAACTGAAGTTTTATTCAGTGTATTGGTCATAGCAAGGTTTATTTGCAGAAGTTCTTCCAAACTTTCTCAAAGGTTCATTTCTCCCACGCAGAGCGYGGCGCACATTAGAAGGACTGAATGCTTCATTCCTCCCTCTGAAACAGGGAGGAATTTAACCCCAAAGGACACCGAACCCTGTGGTGTCAAGTGAAGGAGTTGCCGCTGGCATCCGTGGAGGTATCCCAATTTGAAGTCTATTCCAGTACTTACACTCCGGTCACATCCGAGGTCAGCGTTCAGGGCACTGCTCAGCTTGCAGTCAAGCCATAAAGTGTGGGCATGACCTTCCCAAAGATCCTTTGCAAGCACATCGTACAAGCTCAAGGAAGCATTAACTTGCACTATTGCAATTCCACGCATTAATCAGAGCATTATAGCGCAGCCATCCTCCTAAGCAGCATGSTTAGGAGAGTGGTATTTGTTTTATGACTGTCCTGGTGATTTCTCCCTGATCATGAGACCCTGTGAGCACATATTGTGTCAGCCGGGAGCTKACATCTCCACTGTCGAATCATCCTGTTGTTATCAAATGGATAGACTCCTTATATATAAATTACGTATTTACTTGTTGTATTTTCTCTGACATGGCTATCAATAAGGACACACCAATCTAGAGGCAAGCGTTGGGGGCACAAAGGACGATGTAGAGGTCCCACCGGTGTAGGTCACGTTTTGCTACACAACAGGGTCTAGCAACATCCACACCGAACCAGTTAGGCATTAGTGTCACATCTGTACCGTATCTCTCTTGCCAAACAGTGGAAGATGGATTCCTCTTAGTCACCCTTCATAGTTTCACTCTCAGCTTACCTAACCCTCAGCTTCTGGTTGTTTTGGTTGTATGTAATCTGCTGTGTTTTGGATCTCTAGAAATTGTAAATGAAGGTACTTTTTCAGCCTTTAAAAATCCCTAGTTTTTTCCTTAAAGGGAACACACTTCTTGGCTTGTAGTGGTACAGGAAATTTGCATGCCCRTGATAAGGCACACTCTCCTCTTTGGGAGGTTTTTTCCCCTTTCACTCTTGCTCATCAGGCTGGCAGCCATATTTTAATGTTGCTGGGGTTTCATTGCTCGTGTTCCAAATATCATATACGTTTACTTTAAAAATGTCTGATACAGTTAAGCAAATTGTTTTATTTATTTATTTATTTATTTATCCATCCGTCTGTCCCCAGGAAGGAAATGTAGGAGCCCATGTTATAAAGTAACAGGTGGATGGAAGTTTGTAGTAGAATATATAGAGAATGACACTGAAAAGCCATAAATAACAGTGCATAGTAAGAGATAAAACTGGTGTCTGCTTTGGGACCAGACACAAAATTTATCAGGCCCAGACAAAACTCTTTAAATCAGAAGCTAATATATTCTCAGATAAGCTAAGTAGCACAGCTAGGGTCCAGTCTATTTACAATCAATCTGCCAAGGAGCTACAAATATCTTATTAAGAAGTTTTTAACTGGCATTGTTCTATTTGTAAGCAAATAATACATTGTGTTAACAAGGCACTTTATTTAGTAACTCCCCAAAGAAAACAGGGCTAAATATTGCAGAAATGTTTTGCTCTACTACAACTGGGAAATCTCACAATGGAAATACTTGCTAGGCAAAAATATAACCTAGAATAAGAAGGTTTAGTCCTCGTGACCTTCTGGTGCCAACTTAACTTTGGCAGCAGTTTCTCAGAAAATGTTTTGTCCCAGGATAAATCAGCATTACCTCCAACTATTACCTTGAGCTTTGTAAGGCAGAGAGGAGAAATACCCATCTCACTGTCTATAAAAGGCCTCTTAAGTGGGATCAGTTCCTCTCTTATGACTTGCAGGGTTGGCCATACGTTTTCTTAAAATAACTGCTGTGATCCTTGTTAGGTAAATCTGCAGTCCCTCAGGTCATAAAAGACTCCATCTTTCTGCATGTGTCTGAGAAGTGGCACATAATAATCTCTGGTCCTCTCTTGATTTTTGCTTTTCCAAATCAACGTGGCTGAGCAAATATAAATAAACATAAGCACCCAGATGCAAGTTAAAAAAAAAAATCTCATTTTTCTCCATTCCCATGCTAAAACCTTCACTCATATGCTACACAATTCACACCGTGATTTCTACAGTCTCATCATAGGTGGCTTTAATGAAGCACACCTTTACCCTCCCTAATCTATCCAGATGGCTGCAGCAATCACCTTTACTATTTCTTCTTACTTTTATCTTTTCCTGAGTCAAAGCCAAGCTCCTTGCTGCCCCCTTCAAGACCCTCAGTAATTTGGAGTGCTCCCCATGGCACTGTCTCCCCCAACTCTCCCTGGACATTCTCTTCTTCCCCCATCCCTGTATCCTTTTCATGCTGTCCCCTGGGACTGGATCTTCCTCCTTGGCTCAGGGAGCCACACTTCTTCCATTAAAGACCTGATTTCTGTCTCCAGATAGGCAAGCTACCAGTATCTAAACATATTTAGCCACTTCAGCATAGGCATCTGTCCTTTTCACCGTATACCTCAACCTTTCTTTGCTGCCACCCTGCTCAGTCTAGTCAGAGGAGCTGGGAGGAGGATCTGGGGGGAAGCAGCACTGGAGGGAATGATTTTGGGGTGATTCTGGGAGCTCTGTGCAGAGAGGAGCTGGCCTCTCACTCGGCCTCTGCTTGACGCCCTTAGGAGCTCGGGTGCCAAACGTGCACCTCTGAGAGAAGTTCAGCATCGGGGCAGTGAAGAGAGAAACGGGAGGCTGGGAACGGGGAGAGCAAGACAGACCATTTTTCTAGGCACAAAGAGCTGCTGTTGTCTTAGGCTTGTGTAGTAGCCATCACACTGGTCTCTCTGCTTTCCTCTAATGTATTCCAGGTGGAGGGAAAGTCCAGAGAATGCAACGTAAGAAATGCAAATAAAAATATCTTTCTAGACTTCCTTCTCATATGTACTGCCTGCCAAAGCTCTCACTCTCCTCCTTTACTGTTTTGCCTATGGATGTGTTTTATGCTTTTATCTTGCTCTTCTGGTAAAAGAAGAAGTACTTGCTGTGAGTTTACATAACTTGCCTTTTACTGCTCTGAAAATTAATGTGGAACTTGGTCTTAATTAGACTCTCAGTATAAGTCCTGTTCTAATGAATCACTGAAATATGTGAATAGCATTAAGCTTAAGAATATGTCTGCTGAGTTGCTGTTCTGCTGAGTCCACYGTTGTTGGATACTCAAAGCTGATTGCATTGCTGGGCCTATGGGGAGGTGAGTACTTAGCACCCAGGTAAAGGTGTAGTAACAGGGAAGGGACTCTATGAAACCCTGGAGTAGGTTTTAATTTAGCTATAGGTAGACTCTCCACCTGTGTAAGACAAAGACCTTTGATCTGAGGTCTGATACCTGTATACTGGACACTGCTCCTGCATCAAGACTTTACCATGTAACTAAGTGGCAGACCTCATGGCATCAGGGGTTCAGGCTGCAATTTAAGATCTAAGGAATTACTCMTGTTACTGAGTGCCTCCTGCAACATACTGGAGAGGCTTAACCCCACCAGTTTCTGTGCAGTAGAAGGTTTGGGTAGTTTGCCCTTGGAAACCAAGTGCCTCAAAATATGGGATCATAGAGATGTTAGCAAATGTGTGAAACCTTATGGAAAAATACTGATTCATTAAGAAGTACTCTTCATGCTTTTGCGAAGCCTCAGTCTTGTCTGGCAAACCTGGTGACGCTTCTTAAAGAGCATTTGGTAGAAGGGCTTCCAAAAGACACTCAGCACTGCACTTAACTGGAGGTCAGCCTGTAACAGTTAATCAGTGAAAGGAAACAACCTGGAATACTAATCACCTGTTGAGGAACTGCAGACTTTACTGGTAGGATGTTACCAGTCAAAGGAGGAAGGGATGAATRGAGCATTGTCATGGAAATGGTGCTGATGACAACATTTTTCATTCTGTATACAAAGGGGTTTCACAGCAGTTGAGAATAATGCRGAAAGTTTGCCTGCAGAAAACTAAAAATGGACTGAACTAAAAATAAAATTAAATGCACTAGGAAATTTTGTGGAAGAAATAGCAGCGGGCCAAAATCCCATGGTTTTTACATCTCTGCTAGTTGGACTAATCTTCAGGGCCTGGACTTGAGGATGGGCCTAGACATTTTATGTGGMTAGTGTGACTATAGGACCTTAGTTTCTACAGCCAGCAGTATACAAAAGAATGATGTACTGCTCTTCGTTTAATTCCATAGTCCAAATGGCTAAGTACTCATTTTTGGCTGAGCGAAGCAGAGGCAGCCTCCAGCTCAAGTCCAGAGCAATGTTCAAACTACATCTTTGTAACCAAGACATTCCCGAGCTCTGGGCTGTGTCTTAGGGGTGAACATGGAGGAGGATCTGTGTCTGCTTGCATTTAGACCAAACTTGTGAGAATGCAGTAAAAGGAAAGAAAAGCAGAGGTCCTTTTGAGATCAGTTCTGATAAAAACAGCTGGAATTTTGGTTTTTATTTTGACATTGTGAGTTACATCTGAACTCTCCTCTTCTGACACTGCATTTGATCCAGAATCAATACAGAGAAGACAGATTCTGATGCAGAAACTGAAATCCAAACAATCTCTGTCTGCCTCTCAGCTGGGAGATGTCTGGTGATTTAACTCATCTCTGCAAGTGAAGTGGACAAATGGAGAGAGATTTAGATCAAGGAGAGATTGCAAAGAAAGAAATATTGCAAGTTAAATGGTGTTTGAAGCCATAAGGAACTCTGGGGAAATAGACAAAATCTAGAAGAGCAGCAGAAGGATAAAAATGGTGAAGTTCTCTAGAGAGGCTGAAAAAAAGTACATTTTATTTACTGGAAAAATAAGATGGGTAAAAGCTAAATCCCACAATCCCTTACTCATGCAAGGAATCCTGTTGACTTGAATACTTGTGTAAAAGTATTTCTGTGGGTAAGGATTTGTTGGACTGCCTCCAAAAACGGGTTAAGGTTGATGTTTTCACAGAGACGGCAGTCTTCCGTATGCCACCCGGGGTAGTGAATGACAATCATGGGACAGATTTTACTGGACGCACAAAATAAATAAAACCCCCCTTGCCTAAGTGCGTGGGAGGTTTAGGGTAGCAGAGGGATAACAGGAAGGTGACTCAATGAACTGGGAGGCAGGGTAGGTAGTTATGACTCTTCAGCCCTGCTGAACGCAGACCCTCTGCCTGAGAACACTGTTGCCAGCACAAACTTGCACAAGTTGTTTTGGCTTGTGGCCTAGAACAACACGGGGCTGTTTTTTCCCTTTTGTGCTAGACTCTGTTGCACTGGGACAATGTGGGGTTTTTAATTTTATAGGCAGAAGGAAGAAAGAATACAACTTTTTTTTTTTCTGCTATTCTTATTTTGGAGCGTGTTGGTGTTACAAAGCCAAGTCAGCAAATATTTTATTCTGGCAACAAGTTTTCGTGCAAAGGGCACAAGAGGCAGCTCTGAGTGACCAGGGCACCTGCAATGGTCATGGACAAAAGAGAAAACCCATGGTATACTGACACCAACTTTAAATTTGTGCAGCAAGTTCTTCCTAAAAGGGTGCTGCAGCCAGCTGCACACCGCAAGGTTCAGCTGGGGCAAAAGGACTGACTGCACAATAAGCGGAGCAGGAGAATTTTTTTTTAGGTGCTTAAAGTCTGATTGATAAATGAGATAAAAAGTTCTGTCTCTCCTGCTCACTGCTCCTAGCACCAAGTATTCAAGGAGCCGAGCTGCAAATCCTTCACTTGTCCAGGTGTGCCTGCGTGGATATGAGTAAATCTGGCCATGCACAACCTTTTCCACATCTTAGGCACAGCCAGTGGAGTCACCCGTGTGCGTAACCACCCAGCAGCAGGAGGAAGGGGCTCCACTCCGCCTGGAGGAGCCCAGCCCATTTCCCAGGGGAAGGATTGCTGGGAAGCAGCCTGCAGCGGGGCCCTGATGTTCCTCGGGGACTTTGCAGAAGGTGCCGTGAACGTGTGCAGCCCCGGTGTCATTGAGGCTACTCACGTGCTTAACGCCAAGCAGGTGCCTGCTGAATGAGGGCCTAAATGGTTAATTTTCAAGTGGCTTCTTAGAGCAGATGTTCCCATGTGTATCCCCTCCTTCCCTCTTCTGACACATTTCCTACACAAACAGCAGATTGCATTGCTGCTGTCCTTTTGATCTGCGGGAGGGGGAGGAAAATCCCACACAAATGATATTAGTTCTCTTTTCAGGCAGCTTGGTGACAGTGCGTACGGGCATGTGCCTCCCTCCCACCTCTCACTGCCCAGATGTCTTTTCTGGGACTTTCTTCCTTAGTCTCCGCACACTTCTGGAGCTTCTTTTAAGGTTGCTTACCTTAATGCCTTCAATGAGGAGGCTGGCGGGGGGCAACTTGTGGAAAAATTGTTGTTGCAAATCATTGCTGTCTCTGTAAATACACACAGAGTGCTGGCGTAAGGGCTGATCTGTCTGCCTGTTACACTGCTGGCGTTCATGTGGCGCCTAGCACTTGTGTATCTGAGCTCCTCGCGGGCTCTGAGGAATCACGCCACGCTGACTAGGTGAGGCTCACGACTGTCACGGGAGGCTGTCCTGGAGCTTGTGTCCTAGACCATTCCTGATCGCAGATGTCGTGTCCAAACTCACAGGAGGTAGACCTGCACGCTGACACAACCTCTGGGGTGTCACACAGCGGCAGCTCTTACAGCCTCAGCACGAGAGGGCTCAGGGAGATACCTACAGAATCGGGATCAGTGTGGGCAGTTCAGCCCTTCCCTCTTTCTTCCAGTACAAGAGCTGGGGACACCAGAGAAATTTAGCAAGGTGGCAGATTCAGGATATTTAAAAGGAGGCAATCCTTTACAGAACTGTAGTTAAGCTGTGGATCTCCTTGCCACAGGACCTTCTGGGTGCTAAAACTGTGCATGGTCTTGTAGCRCCAGTAGAAGATATCATGGTCAATAAGTTCACCAAAGGGTGTTAAGCATAGTACACCATTTTTGGCTTGTTGGCAGTGTGAAGAATATTCTGAGGAAGTATCACTGTTTGCTTGCCCTCTTCTTACATTCATGCCTCCATGTCACTGTTGTTTTTGTTGAAGACAAGATATTAGACGAGGTGTACCTTTGGTCTGACCCAGGATGGCCTTTTTTATATTCTCATCTCTAGATCAAGGTAGTGGAGAGAGCTTGCTTTCTCTCTGCTGCTGATGGCAGTTCCAGAAGCTCTCCACACGTATGGTGGAGATCATGGCGATAGGTATGGTAACCACTGATTTTTCTAGCATCTTCCTCATAATGTCTTGCTGTCACTTGACTGGTCTGGAAAAGGCAAACAGTTCTGCCTGGACTCTTTCCTAGAGAGACTAGATATCTTTATTTGGCATTGCTGGGATGCTTGAAGTTGCCTGTGTTGTTGGCCTTGCTACAGCAGCCATGTGGCTGCACCGACGTGGGGCAGGAAGCATGTGTGAACTAGCCTAATGTTGGGCTGGCCACCACTGAGAAATCTAAACACAGCCAGTGGAGCTTCAGAAATTGGATCTTCTTCTTCATTTAATTTTTGTCTTCTTCCCCTGCTCTAGTATCTCAGTGATTTCTAACCCCCAGCAGTAGGTTTATAACATCAGAGTTCTCCCCTGTTGTCTTTGGAGGCTTCGATAAAAAACACCTGATTATTATAAGAAAGATGTTTCTCAAGGCAGGGGATGGAGAGGCTCAAATGTGACATTGTGACCAGCCAAAGCAGCAAAACAGGGAGTGACTGATTGAAATGCTGTAAATAACAAATTCTTTCAAACCAAAAACAATTCCAAAGACTCTCAGTGTGTTTGCAGATGTTATTCATATAGCAGGAGAGTCAAATATCATCAAATAACCCATTAAGTCTGAATTGCTCACTCGCTTAGGGAGGATACGCTAAGCCTCGCACTTTATTTCCCTTGCTTTCTTGAGCTTGTAACTAGAACCAGGCAAACTGCAGCAGTCAGCTCACATGTCTGATTTAGCTCTTCCTTCTGTAGTTAAAATTGTTAAAATTGCTCAAGAAAATGTAATGAAACCATATTTGTGTGTTTGTTCACCGGCGTGTGTACAGAGRTGTAATACATCTGCAGCGTGGGTCGTGGGGAGGCTGCGTGCAGCATGGGCGCCGGAAAAGGGCAGTGCCGGGGCCTTCACCCTCCCAGCGCCAGCACGTCCGTCCCTGGGACGCGAAACCCACCTCGAACCGATCTGTTCTCCTGCTGGAAGAGTCCGGACCTTTGCATCAGCTGTGAAAAAATATGCTTAGCAGCAACAAACAACAGTGGAAAAAGGAAAGTACACACTTTTCACGCTTCTGAAAAGAAATGCGCAGGTTGTTTTTCTCTCACAGCGTTTTGAATGCAGCAGCTTTTCCAGCAATGTCTGTGACATTTCTTAAATTGTAATTTTCTGATATTGTTGCATTTACTGAATTTCTGACGTTTAGTGTTTCACCTTCACTCCAGGGAAAAAAAGAGAACTGCCTAGTTCTCTGTTTTCTCCATTTACATTTTCTTATTATTTTTCTATTCTAATTCATCAAGCCAGCTCTTATTTCAAAATGTACGAGGGTAGAAAAGCTAGAATTTTGCTGTGCTTTCATCTCCCTGTAACTTTTCCAAAGTCGACAAAATGATGTGAAGTTAGAGGGTGAAAAGAAAAGCAGTAGGGAAAATGGGGACAAATGAGTGCCTCCCACTCTGGTATTTCCCCAACATCTTTCCTTTTTTGTTTGGCATTAGGAACAATAGGAAACAGAATTAATTATCAGGTAATCCTGATAATTAAAAGTCCTTTGTGAATGCTTAAAAAAAGCTCATTTTGAGTTAGTTTCCACAAGTATGGAGTTTAGTTGCTATTATAGTTAGGACTATTAAAAATGGGGTAGAGCGTCGCTGAGACCCGGGGACCACACGATGCAGCCTGCTGCGTTTCGGCTTTGCCCTTTGGATCGACCTACACTGCCGTGCACATGTTATGCAGCTACAGAGCCAAAAGCAAGGAGGTGCTTCTCTGCTGGCAGAACTAGCGTGGCTGCCCCATAGGTAAGGAAATGTTCCTACCTCGACCTGAAGAGATAATGTTATCAGGCTCATTGCATTGTTTGTAGTATGTATTTATGCAGTGTGTGTCCATATGATTTTTACCTTTTCTAAGCTTATAACCCTGTGGCAGCCCTTAGGCTAGGTAGAGTTATATGCAGCAAGACTCAAATTCTTTCCCTTTAACATCAAATCATTCGTTACTGTGTGATTTATTCAAAAGCTGTAGCATGGAAAGTAAGAAATGCCTATTGTTGCCAATAATATAATCACATGTGGGGCTTAATCCTGCAAACATGCAAAAGTAAAGTTACTTACATATCTAAGTCTTTGCTGCATACAGCCATTTGAATGTGAACTCTCAGCCTGAATGTGCTTCTGTACGGTGTTTAATGCAAAGGATTTGATCCAGCCTGGGATCTTTCTGCTAAATATATAATAATTATTATAATGAGGGTATTAATGATTTGTTTGTGTGCTGTTCTTACATCTAGTGCCAAATATTATATAGAATATGTATCTGAGAAGAATTTAGCCCTCAGTATTTTATATCTGTAATAATCCATGACTGAGTTGCTGGATTCCATCTCATTTGTATATGCCATATTTTTTTCCAGAACATCTGTTTAAACCCACACTGGATAGCTGCCAGATTAGTGGAAAGGATATGGTATAAAGAAGACTTTTGTTTCCTCTGAGCAAAGAGAAAAAATAAGTTACAAGTTGGTGCGTATTGCTGAGAAGAAGCAACTTTTTCTCTCCAGAAGCAGATGTCCTGTAGTGTTTGAAAATGAAATGTTTTTATATCTTGCAGGCAAAGGTTCTGCGTTTCAACAATATTGATTGTCAGTTAGTACAGGCTGTCAGCCTGCCGTGGTTAACCTACCAGTTGTTTGAGAGACAATCACGAGCAATTAAGAATCACATTTCGCAGTTTCAAATGCATCCATATTGCCACTTTATTCAAAATCCTTTTTTCGTGTTAGAAAGTACATTGGTGAGAGAGAAGGAGTTTTCTCCTTTTCTCCCTGCCAACCATCTTTTCATTGCTGGACAAATTAAGAGAGATATATATTGCTCATAAACTTGCTGCAGTTCCTTGATTAAAATCTTACATGGAGCACTCCTTTCAACATCAATCTATAATAATAAGGAGCGAGCATGTCGCATTCCATTTCTTGGTATTGTGCCTGAGATGCAAAGCACTAAGCAAACATCAGGAAGAGATTCAGCTGCAGAACAAGTAGCACAATGAGAAAAAGACCATTCTTCACAAGGACAAAACTTTGTGATTTGAAATGGGGAAGAGAATAGGGATATTAAAAGCAAGAAGAGCCAAGCGCTTAGCAGCTGAAGTTACAAGAGTGCTGACTATGCAGGGATTATGAAAACAGATGATAGTAGCAAGGTAACGGAGTTAAGTGCTGAAATCAGCCCATTACACCAAAAGGCTTTGCTAGCTGGTGGCCTGTTGGAGGGGAAGATCTGTGACGCCAAGTCATGTGTTACAGTGCCTATGCCAGGCACTGCACAAAAGCTGTCACAAACGCCTTGATTGGCGGTTTCAGTCCAAATGCTGAGGAGCCATCTCAACCTCACGAGCCGACATGAGTTAGAAGGACTTTAGGCAAAGATGAATCCTGCCCTCTTTGCTAGAACTTTTCCAAACCAAATCATTTTCCAAAAAACAACAAAATCCATCAGTTCCTGTGAGAGAGCACACCACTGACAACCTCAGAAGAGATTTTTATGACTGTGTGCATCACTGCACCATCTGATGACTCCCTCCAGAGGGTTTCTTGGCTCTCTGAACCTTGGAAGCCCTTCCCACACGCCTCTGCCAGCCACATCCCCATAAAATCCAGGCATGGTCTGGGTCGATAAGGCTGATAGGAAAGGGATCTGGAGTAGCATAGGGTTATTGTCAGGAATACGCACCTTGCAGAACACAGTAAGTTCTGCTTTATACATGGGGAAGTTTAATAAGCATAAACTCCCAAGCGAAACAATATAAATCAGAGAGTGTCAGATTTTCTACAAGTTGCTCTTGTAGAAAATGTCTGCGCACACCGCAGCGCTCAGTTTAAGAGGATCAGAAAGGTTCCTGGGTGCATCATGCAGGTTGCCTCTGACCCTGTCTACAGAAGCAATTTCTTTCCCACTCTGCATTCCCCCCATCCCATCATCATTAAAAAAATAAAACCTGGACAACTCAAAACAGACCAAACCAGCAATGTGACAGTCAGCTCAGACAGGAATATTTGTTGTTAGAGGCTAACAACTGAGCTAATTAAGCGGAATGATTTCAATGTTCCAAACAACATCCAAAAAAGAGAGAAACAAGACGTTCTCCCTTCAGAAGACCGGCTCATGTTTCCAATATTTAAAGAAGAAAATGGTGTCTCAGGTGAAAGCAGTTGGTCTTAGAATTGTTTCTGATGGTCTGCACAACCTCACAGCACTTCTTTGATGAGCTCGTTGGCAACAAAGGGACCGGGAGGTGCATTGACTATGGGGCTTGAACCGATTGTACTATGGCCAACCTCTCTAAGTCATCACTGAAAGGGATGTGAGGCGTACTTTGGAGGATCTTACCTTGCTACTGCTAGTTCAGTCCTCTGGAGAAAGACAAAACCTAATTCTGTAATGCCACCAACCTGGTGTCTCCCAGAAGCTTTGCTGCTTTCTGGTTCACCCTTCAACCAATTCCTTCCCTCCTCTGTCTCACTGACATTGTGCACAGATGTGGCCTCTGTGGTTCAAGTTGCAGCTCCATGCTAGGGCAGATGAGGGGAAAAGCCCCTTAACAGCTTTTGTTTCAAGTACTTTCAGCATGAAAATGATACAGTAGGAAGACAGGAGCATTATAGATGTTGCTMGTGAACCAGCAAAAATTGGTGACTGCAGGACTCGGTGTTTTTCTGACAACAGAAAGGTATTTCTATGCTGGCATTGCAGCACTGGAGGATTAATAAAGTGAAATCTTCATGATTTAGGATCTCACCAGAAGTAAAATTTACTTCATAAATTATCAACAATTCCGGGCAGCAATACCAGCAAATGAAAGGTGATGAAAATGGGGAATCACAAGAAAAAATGGAAATTATGTAGCTGAATAATATCAAGAAACCAACTCACACACTCCAATGTCTACATGTTATGATACTGAGGTTGATATTAGTATAAAAGTGAAGAGTTTCATGTTTAGTAAAACTTTGTCAATTCAAAACTTAAATTAAAGGGATTTCTGTGCAGTACCTCTCTCTGACCCTCGTCACCTCTCCTCTGCACGAAACACAAGTTTGTGGTTTCACAATCACATTTTCCTATTTTTAAAACATGTTTTCTCTGCCTTTTTGCTTTGTGAGAAAGACACTGAAACTGCAAGAGAAACTAGCTGTCTTGACAGAGGAAACTGAAATGGGTTTATATATGACATGTGAACAACAGAACAAAGTAAACACCAACAAAAATAGAAAGTAATATTTTATTTTCTCTCTAATCTTTCATTTTTAGGTGATATTTGTGATTAAGGGGAGCTTCCAAAATTTCAGACAGAAAGAGGATTTTTAAACAACTGATTTAATAGAGAGTTTAGGTATTAGCATGCAATGAAATAATATCTTACTCTTACTGAAAGCAGGATACGAAGCTTTGTTGCATTTAGGGCTCTACCCTGAAACAAGCAAGGACTATGGATAAATGCATTTTTTTAAATGGACTGCAGAAGATCTTTGCATCGTACTCAATAGCTAAATGTTCTACCTCTTTGAAACTGATTCTTCTAGGATTAAACATTCAGGAAAACAAAATATTGCTTTTGCCCCCCTCTCCTATTTTTGCCTTTGACTTGAAGAAAAGCTTTCTATGAAGTGATTTAAGCTGTGTGAGACGTCAAATACCCAAATTGCTATCATTTATGATCCCCCAAATCTTGATTCTGATATCAGACATGAAAAACTTTGGTCTGTTTTCAGAAAAGGACGGTTTCATGCTACTCTCAATCAAAATGTTGACGCTGACTTTAAGCAAACATACTAGGGTATAATTACATTTTACACTGATCTATCAAATATTCATGTAATAATAATGACTACATACATGCAATCATACAATATCATCCTAATAAACTGTGCTCAAATATATATGATATTTGCAATGCTTATACCTTGTGCATATAAATAAATATTCATTAGAACTGAAAGTAATTGCTACATGGTCAATGACAGCTGAGAATATTAAGCACCACTACTGAATTATGCCTTCAAAGACAATTTTTAAATGACATTCATTTTCAAATTGTGGGTCAGCTTATTTGTCCAGCTATGATAATATTTTTTCCAATGAAAAGAATAATGTTTATACTAATTGTCATGAGAATGTCTAAGCGTTTTCTGTGACTAGTAATCAAATTAGGGAGTTGAAAGTGTTTTTAACTATACCAATGTTAGTCTATTTTCATATTTAAAATTGGCCTTTCCCACAGCTCATTCAAGTTTATGTTCTAGCCACATGTCCCACAGATAAATAAACAGATGCTCTGTATAAAGAGTTAGATCATATTCTGAATGAGTGAGGAACATATGTCATCATTAAGGGAAGTTTCAGTGCCAATGCTGGCATTAAGGTAGAAGAAAGAAAACAAGGAAGAACTTGAAATAGAGCAACACAATCCCAAGGAAATTGTCAAAAACTGAAGAGAGGTTATTTTAATAAGAATTGGCAAGAAAAAGTTGCTTGGCATTTTTTTTCTGAGAAACAAAAGAATAGCAAGAAAATTTTTTTTTTTAATTTTTATTAAAAAATGTCCTCTGTTGTTGGCAGTTTTAGGCTGAACCCAAAATCAATATTTTTCAACCCAACATGACAAACTCTAAGTTTTGTTTTGAAAAGAGATTTTTGTGAGGAATTTTAGGTGCCCAGTTTTCCAATTAAAACACTGACAAAATGAGTAAAACTGGAATTTCCCCAGAATATTTTTCTTTGTTGAAAATCTAATTTTTTAAGTAAAATTTTCCATGGAGGTTTTTTTCACCCACCACTGATGAAAGAAGAATATCCAGATACAGCTGATAAGAGATATTTGCTGTCTGAATGAAACTAGATGATGTTGTTTTTATTGTTCCTGTTGTGTTGTGTGCTTCGTAAATACAGAATGGAAAGACAGTTCATGCCCAAGAGATCATTGTAATCCAAATATAAGTCTAGGGATTTTATTTATAAAATGTATAGCATCAGGGTTTTTTAATGACATGCAGAGATTTTTTTTCAGAGAAAAATACTGTACAGACTTCAAAAAGAACTTTAGTTCCCAGGATTTAAGGAAAACCATAAAAGAAAAATCACTCTGTAAGTGAAAAAAAAAAGGAAAATAGTTATCCGCAAATGCCTTCACAAATTTTTCTGGTGATTTGATCATAGCAGATGAGCAAAGAACTCGTATGGAAAGTGTGGAAAAAAGCAAAGAGATCTCTGATATACCAAAAGAGGGAAAGATTCTGTGACGGACAGAGCAAAGGTACCAGACTCCGTTAGCAGGTTTATGTAGGAAACTGTTTCAGGGTGACAGGTGACTTCCTAACTCACAAACCTCCTAAGATATGGCTGAAGTTTGCAGTGAATTTTGTTGATGACTAAAGCACTGGAAGGACAGCCAGCTATGAGACAGATGCTGTAACCCAGATTTTTATCTTTAAATTGTCTAAAACCGGATTTATATTGTGGATGAAATCCACAAGAATTGGGGGAACCCAGGGTGGGAAGGAAGAAAATGTCTCCAGGAAAGGAGAAGACCCATCTCCCTGTTATTGGTGCAGCATAGTAAAATCAGGAAGTTTGGCTGCCAGGCTGGGGAGCCCTGTGGCCACGTGTTACTGTGACGAGGTGAGCGGTTCTGTGCCCTTGGGTCCTGCTCTGGCTCCGGGGGAGGCTGCCAGATTCAGCCAGCCACTTCAGTCTGCTGGTTGCATTGGTTGGTGGCAATGTACAACAGTTCGGCAGTACGTAGCCAGACCTGTGTGAGACCTGGCTTCCTTGTAGAATGGTTTTCTGTACTTGATTTGAAAAATGAATACACAACAGAGATTTCTGATGGCCTGATATGATAGAAAATGTCTAATGCTCTCTAAGCAGAAAAGGTCCTGTATAACCCCAAATTCAGGTGTAGTCTTATCTAAGGGAAATACCAGTCTGGCACTCCTGAATTAGGAGAAAAGCTTTGCAACGGAAGTTGTGGGAAGGGTTTTTGGAGCAGGATCATTCATACCAACAAGCTCTGGGCTATTTCTTGCCAGCAATTGTGCAACCGCCCAGGCCCTGTCCTCCGTTCTGCGCCAAGTGAGGCTGCTGTCTTGCTAAAAGATCCCCCCATGGACCAGTCCCTGCCTACGGGTCACGAAGACTTGGGAGTGAAGGAACGAGGGAAAAGCACAGCCCCTTCTAGCGGGAATTACGAGACTTCCCAGCTGCCCTCCTCATTGCTGGGTGACTGCCTGCTTTCTCCAGCCCTCGCGATACATTCACAAGGATCAGCTCTGAGGAGCAGAGAGACACGGGCAGTTAGGTAGGATGGGCAGTTGCCTGGTTCTGCTGTATCCCAGCTCCAAATGCTGCAAGGTTGCTTGCAAGCAGGGGAGAGCCTTGTTTGGTCGAAGGCAGCCAGTGAGCGCTGGCAGTGGCTCTGCGATTGGGTATGTTCCTACCTCGCTCAAACTCCTTCGTTTATGTGACAGTTTGTGGGAAACATCTGGCACAGCATCCGACTGACATGTCTTCAGCTATAGAAAACTGAGAACTATCAAAGCAGCCACCAGGGACAACAAAATGCATTTTTAGATATTGCCAAGCCTCATTCTCCTCTCTCAGCCACCAGACCTGAGTGAAGGGTAATTCAGTTAAAGCCAATGAAAGACAGGCTAAAGATAGTAGGAGCACTGGTAAAAAAGATCACTGCCTCAAGACAACTTCAGTGAATCAGGCCTCTGGCAACTCTTCTCTTTGCTCCATCACTGCTTTTGCCTGTGACTCTGGGCAAAGTAATTTTTCTTGCGCTTGCCTCAGTTTCTCTCTCCAAAAGAGGGGAATAATACACTGCTTTTCATGCATTTTGATATCTATCAATACAGCCCAGAAGAGCTAAACATAATTATGGCCATTCTGGCTCCACTGATGACTGTATGTAACYTTTGATGATAATCCAACAGCCAAAGTTAAAGCAAGACCAGAATTTAGAGGTGGAAACTTGTCCAGTTCAGGCTAGAAGTATTGCRTATGATTTTAAGGGCAGATGATGAACCACTGCAACAATTTACCAGTGACCATGGTGGATTCCCCGTAGCAAAATATCTACTGGAGGTCCGGGTGGGTTTCTGACATTAAAAATATAGGTTCTAGAGGACTAGAACGGTGTTTTAATATTTGGTTTTCCTTCATCCAACACCTGACCTCTTTGCCACTATGTAATAAAGGTAACACTATTAGGTGAGGGAGAATCAGGTCTCTGCAGGGCTTGGATACACGATTCAGTTCCTGGAAGTGAACAAGCTACCTCATGTCAGCTGCAGTGTGGTAACTATGTGGGTACTTGCTCTTACAAGCAATAAGAATAGCTCCCTGCAGCAAGTGTGAGCGATTTCAGCTTCGCTTTCCCCACCACAAGAAATGCCATACCATAGCTGTTGCCGGCGATGAAGTGTGCACACAGCTGTAATAGTTACACGGCTCAGCTCAGCCCACGAGYGCTGGCTTGTCGAATGGCAGTAACTCAATCAAATGTCTGAGCACTAATAGTGAAACTGCTGAAAATAAAAAAGCCTTTTTGGAGATGTGTTCATTCTTAAGACGTGGTAAAAGTGGATGTGATTGTAAGCCAAAGAAGCTGTAGCAGGGAGCCCACAATGTTCTCCCCGGGTCTACGTGAAGGGCTGCAGCTTCGTAACCAGCAACGAATGCTGCTGCTATTCAAACTCGCTGCTTAAAATCCTCCCTGCTGCTGGAATACACYGGGAGAAGAGCTCTCCTCCCACTTGCAGAACGATATAAATGTTAAAGAAATGACAAAAAGAGTGGTTTTGGAAATAATTAGGTCAATTAAAATGTAACAAGGAGAGTGGTCTAGACAGCATTTAAATTAGCAACAAACTGCTCCGTTTGGGCTCTTCAGTTCACTCACCTATTTAATCATCAATTCATCTATGCGAATTCCTAGCAAATTAGAAAAGTTACTAAATTAACGTACCCTGAAGGTGGTGACTAAATTATGTATCAATGTCACCGATGCCTGTTTTGTCTAAAACATAAGAGAAACTTAACCAAGGCTGTTCAGAGAGGGATCACCTGGAAGTCATCAGAGCTGTGGTGTTACATGCTCTTCAAGGATCACACAAAATGCTGTGTTTTAGAAAGGTCTGTAAGRTAAAAAAAGTCATTTTCGTTCTGTCTAGCCAGTTGGATTTTCATTTTAGCATTCCTAAGCCAAACCTGAAGCCCATGTACAAAGCCACTGATAAAAGAGAGGGAACTGAAATACATTTCATTCCCAGTGTGTACTCCAAAATTACAGATGGCCATTCATGATAAAAAAGGTAATGAATGGTTTTATAAGTGATACAATATTAGCAGATCTAAAAGTGTGAGATGATACAGGAAACCATGGTGTCCCCTTATACAATATTCTGACTGTGTACAAAACGAATCCTTTGGCTTGTAGAGTAGTTCCCTGCTGCCATGCAAGATGCCATCAGTCTCTCCTAGTGGGGCCAGTTCTCACCTGGAGGGAAACTGGCCCCGTGGAGAGCCTGCACGGACTACCCTTCACTTAATTTCCTCCTGCCAGTAAGAGATAAAATATAATTGCAAGTGGCACTTAAACAATACTGTTCTGGCTTAATTGACACCCTGCCAGAAGCAGTGTGCCCTTACTCTAGGGTCCAAACATGGTTCGCTCGTGTCCTTCTTCACATCTCACACTGACTTCAGGAGGAGGGAAATCAAGCTCTGAAAACAAGTATATGATGTGCCTTGTAAAGGAATCTTTGAAGAAAATATGGATGGAGAGGGAATGGAGGATGAAGAAGTTGGGTGGGGAACAAATTTTAGGGGAACGCAAGCCTGGAAGCAAAGCTATATTTGAAAACTCTAATTTTATGCTGCATAACCTGCATCTTTTTCTCTAGTTCACTTTCATTTCAGACTCTGCAACTTGAGGAAGTCCTTACTATGCAGTCAGTAACAGATTGCATATTTAGTCTCTGGCTCTGCCTAAAGCAAAAAAGATATTCCTTTGTCACATACAGTAGTTCTGCTTAAACCTCCCCTAGAAAAAGGCACGCTCCTGTCTGATGGGATCAGGCTGATGGTCCGAGAAACCCTTTCAGGTATTGTGGATGGAGTGGTACCTCTACAGGTAAGAGGCAGCATCGTTTCAAAGCGTTTTGTGAGCAAGCTGTCATCTTTAATGGGCAAATGATTGATAGTTTCCGGTTGGTTACGTGAAGACTTGAAAAGAGGCCTAGTGTCAGAGGGTTCAGATACTCCTCAAGTGGTATTCAGATGCCTAGAGATATAGGGATGGGTGCAGCCTTGGCAAGATTTTAAAAGCAAGATAAGGAGAAAGGCATAATTAGGCATCTGACTTGAGCTGAAAATTCACATCTCTCCTCAGGATTGGTGAACTGCGTTGGCTAAAACAAGATGCAATTTGAATCTTTGCCAATTGCCTGTATTAAACTGAGCCCTTTTTTTTTTTCCTTAAGATCAGAGATTGCTTTGTTCAATGTTGGAGCACGTCAGAAATTCTTCTGTGATCCTTGGAAGTATAAGTGTGGGGGGGTAGAGAAGAAGAAGTTGCCATATTGCTGTATTTGGCACCGGGTGCAACTAAATGAATGCTGCCTCCAGCTCTGGGTCTGTGATTCAGCATGGATTTTTGATAAATTAAAGGGGCTGCGAGTATGCAGGTACAACCTAGGTACCCATCTACGACTGCTTTAGGGCATTTGGCCTGAATAAGTAAAAAGCCCAAGGACAGGGCCCCTCTGCTTAGCCCGGGGCTGGCTGCTCCTGGAGAAGTTTGCCCTTGGGACTTCAGGACTTTTCGTAGAGACCAGCTTTCTTCCTCAGCCACTTGCTGGCTTTAAAATTACATGCTCCCTTCGCAGATGGGTCCGATAACGCCGCAGAGCCGGTTGGCCCCAGGCCCTCAGGATTTAAAAGGGCAGACCACACTATCATAGCACAGAGGAGAACTGGGAGAACAGTTAAAAGAAAGACTCCCTTTAACTTTAGCAGAGAGCTTATTTGGGCAATAAACTGAATGCAGCAAATATATGCTATACCGGCCAAATCTAAAATGAAAATAGAGGCAATTTTAGCATTCCTTTACTTTACAATGCCTGATTGAAGAATTTGGTCACATGGCAGGAAAGAAGGTCATTTAAGAGAGCTGTTTCAACAGAAGCTCATTCGTATTTTAAACTGGTCACATGCCTTTTCACTTGTGTCTGCTCTGACGTGAATCTCTTCTTCCTTCATCTTTATTTACATTGATCTATTTTCATATTTTGCTTTGAATTGTAATCAGACTTTTATCCAACAGCCAGTTTGAAAGGGTGGCTGGGGCATTCCCATTCAACTACTGTTTGCACTGTACAAGAGGAATCATTTTTCCTAATGAGAGAGCGTTATGGCAATTGCATTGACATGGTGCATTTTATGCTGACCGGTCAAGATCAATTTTATAAACAAACTAACTGTAGCATGCAAGTGTTGCTACATTTGCATTTGTCTCTGCAGTCAGGCACACATTAAATACATCCCATGTCATGTTTCAGACCAGAACAAAGGGTTATATCTAAAACAGTAGGACTCATTAGATAACATTAGCAGAAGTACTGCATAGTGATGCAACTGTACGGAAATAAACATTTCAGTCAGATGCTGAGAAACATATATCATGCTCATAAAAATAGCAATGTTTGTAAAAACATGCAGTATAAAACAAGGAGAATTTCATCATGCACAGCAGGGAGACGTGTTGGCTGCTTCAAAGAAATAGATTTAATTCATACCTGGAAATAATTTGATCTTCAGTTTTCCTCCACACTACTTACTATGTCCAAACAGCGTATACGAGCTATTGGCAGGCAGAAATTGCCAGGGAGTTATGGCTTTTTAAGATCTGACTTTCTCAGCAGTTGCAAATACAAGACTGGAATGCTGATTAGCTCTAAGATGACATGTGAATGAAAAAAAGGACCCCAAGATTCAGGGCTACTTAAAATGAAATGTGTTTCTGTAAACATTAGACAAACAGTGATTTGGGAAATCTGAGTCCCAAGCAGAAAACCAGGCTGAATACGCTTTCAGAGAATGTGCTGTTACTACCTCCAGTATGGTAAAATTACAATGAGCATATCTGACTATTGCTAACTCTCAACAGAAATTTGAGCTGTGTGGGTCAATGTGGTGACTCAGCAACCAAAGTTACTTAGTCTTCCTGCAGGCAGAGGACTGCAGCTCCGTTTCCAGCACCGCGTTTGTGATTTCCAGGGGGAGCAGGAGATGAGTCAGGGAATCGGAACAACCTTGCATTGCTGAACCAGTGCTTGTGGCTTGATCGATGGCACTGGGAGGGCTCTGCCGTAGGGAGCCCCTGCAACAGTGTCGCAGTGTGCTCGTGGGCACGGCGCGCCATGGAGGCTGCCGGCGCTGTCGAACGTGTTGGAGGGGGGGAAAGGGAGGAGGGAGAGAGAAGAAAGAAAATGTGGGAGAGAAATAGCATGAGGATTCACTGTGGCATCACATGGCAGATAATATTTATGCTATTGTGCATGAACCAATGCATACTGTATCCCAGCTGAGATGCAGGTAGACACAAAACTTGATATCCCATAGCTCAGAAATAGTGTTATTTTCAAGGTGCAGCCAATCGGTGGCAAACTGGAACGCACACGAAAAGCACTATGTTCCTAGGGCAGGAGTGTTTCCTCGCCAGTCAGCTGCAGCATCAGGCAGGTAATTAATGAGCGCCTGGATAAGATGAGCGAGGTCTTGTTTATCAATCAACATAGTATTAATTATCTCGTGTGTCAATTTTAATTGAAGTGATTTGTATTAATAAGGGTGGTTTGTGCAAGTTGTATGGCATACCTGCAGGGATATGGGTTTGCTCCTGTGCATAGCTTTTGGCAAATATGCTAACCTAGGAAATAGCGTGGCAATTTCAAAGTATAAATTTTTTTAGAGATAACTAGCTGTGTAATTGGTGGCTATTTATTAACAGAACCTATACTTGGAAACCCCCCCACCTAACAACACCTATGTCTGAAATAAAAAAAGAATTATGTAAGAAGCTGTCTAGCTGAAGACATGTCATAAAAAATCTCCAATGGCACACATAAAGGGGGTAACATTATTTGAAAATTATAATAATAGCTTTCCACATGTGTTCTCATAAAGAGGGAAAGCTGTGTGACTGATGGCATTTTATTCCAGGCTTGAATCCATCCATATTGCATTATATTTTTAAAAAAATTCTGTGGCTCTTTTTATTTGACTTTTTCTTACTTCATTAGAGGAACTGTTGCAGTTCAGGTTACTCTGTGGCTGTCATACTCCTAGCATCACGTTGAGTCTACTCTGGAACTGAATTGTCCCAGGTGTGCTTTCAATCTAAAAGTGACTCTACGAGGACAAATATTAGTGTAATCACAGCTGTTTCTGTGCTACTGAGCATTATTATTTTTTTAGCATTTATAGTGTTGCCAGAGCTCCCTTGTGCTAGGAGGTGTCCAGGCACCGCACAAGAGATGATGTCTGCCCCAAAGATCCTATAATCTAGAAACACAGGACAGAGAACAGCCTGGGGGAAGGGCATTAATCAGTTACTGACTTTCCCTGTATTTAATACAGGGGTGTCTGAGATACAGAGATTAAATGACTTGGCTCCGTTATGCAGAGGGTCTGTAAAAGAATTGGGAATTGAAAGCCACCGTCTTCCATCTAAATTCAGACATGTTGAGTCATCAGTCAATAACAAGACGGATTTCCACGGCAGTAGCGATTGGAGGCTTTAATCAGGTTTCATGTCCTATTATGCTGGGTACTGTGTAAACATAGAATAACAGATGCTCTCTGCAGGCACRTCCTTAAACAGATCCCCACTGGCTTCAGTGGACCTCTATACATTCAGAAGGGTACCCTGGGGTAGGTCTGATTTTCTCAAGAGGGACAAGATGCAGAAGGTGGTGGAGGATTTATGGGGAACAGATCAGAGGTAATAGGATCTCAGGAATGCCTGCATAAGGTATGAAGTGTGGAGACTTTGTTGGTTACTTGTTTTATTTTGAAAGAGGATAAATGAACAAGGGAAAATCATAAACTTTTTCAATGGGAGTCTGGTACCTATGTGCTTTGAAGTATCTGCGTCCTAGTGTTCTATAGAATTGGACTGTTTTCCTGCTCAAGAATAACTCAAAAATGTTTAAAACAACTGCAGCAAAGCTCACGTTTTTTCACATAAACAGTCTTTACCAAAGAGTAGCCTCTTTGCTAACTTAAAAGCTGGATGACTGAAAGGTAAAGGGAAAACAAAGATGCTATGAGAAGAACCACGAGCCCATTCAGAGGATATCTGCTGAGATGTTATGGGTGGCGAAGAAGCCCTGCCCAGCCGGTGACATAATTTTCTACAACTTCCAGCTTGCCCTGGCAGGCTCAGGGGCTGCAGCAGGAACGCCRCACAAAAGCCAGGCTGGATGCAGCAGGAAAATACAGGGGCCCTAATCGCCCACAGCCTGGCAATGAGCGTTGGCTGAAGAGCTTCAATGCAGTACTCCATCCAAATGCAGATGACAAGCCTGAGGGCAGGAAATATGGCAAAGCAGGTCAAGGACTGCTTTTTTTTCGCAGGTGCCTTTGTTGTTTTAATATTCAGTGTGCATGTCACAAGAGCACTCCGAAGCTCCTTCCGAGCCTGTGCTAGGCGCTGTACCTAGATGTGTTAGAGTCAGTCCCTGTCCTACACAGTCCCATGTTGCACAGGCTCTTGGTGCACCCAGCTTTACTGTGTGAGCTGCTCCATTCAAGGCCTGAATAGGAAATTAAGGAGACGAGGAACATTTGCAGACTCAGGGTGCAAGACAGCTGGTGTTATGCACCGACTATGGTGGGGGCAAGGAAACATCCAAATATATACTTTCTGTATAAGCACACATGCAGCTTTTTTTTAGCCTGAATTTTGCTGTTTGTGCATGTGCCTGTTTCTCACTCCTAATATTTTTTTAAACTTCTGGACACTTTCAATTCATTTGGCAGCAGGGTTTTCAATGGCTGTGTCTATATAGCATTTTAGGCTGGATCAGGAATGTGTTTTTGAAGCTAATCTCCTGATCATGCCAGCTCCCTCCGCTTTGTTTCATATCATGGACCACTCTTGAAGTCCATGAACTGGATTCCTTTCCAGTGAATCTAAACCAGAAGATGCCCTCCAGAATAGTTCATGCAGACTCCAGCCACTGCTGGGTATTCAGCCCATGGGACACAATTACAGCTCGGCTGAAGCTCCCCCACTTCACTGGAACAAAGATGGGGTCCTCAGCACCATCTGAATCGCTCAAGAAATCCACTCCTCTTGGGCAACCACTTGCCAATGCAGACAGAGCACATCTCGGTTGGCTTGTTGCCCACAGGAAACTTCAGGTGAGGAGAGGAGAGGAAGAGGGCTTGCATATGGAGTGGAGCCCTGCCCCTAAAAGCAGTATGGACTTAACTGGCTCTGGCCACAGGGCAGAATGGCCACAAACCCACATGTAGTCACAGCTGACAGAAAGAGTGTAGATGTGGCCAAAGACTAGTAAAAGCACTCAAAAAAGTTTTGTGACAACAGGAAGTCAGGCTGAAGAGGAGACATCGATGATTCCACTGAAGGCAAGTGGCAGCATGAGCTCAAAGCCAGTTAGACACCAAAGAAGCACATGAGATACCCAAACCGCAGAGAAAGCTTTGAACAGCATTTGCACTCATTAGACACCCACAAATGCAACCAATGCAACACTGTCGCATAGGGAATTGTATTACCAGGGTTCTTTCACAGGCCAACTTGTATTATAAATAAAGCAGAAACTACTCTGCTGTCACTCCACAAGCCATTGGTTTTTGGCAGGTTTCTGACTGGCATGACTGCAGAACTGAGGCTGCAACAGGACGCTGAAGTAAAGAGAACACCAAAGACATGAATTTGTTTTTCCTCTCCCTTCCTCTTTGCCTACTTTTATTCGGTTCATGGTAGTGTCATCTCTTTTACCTATGAGGTGTGAATACAGATGATGACATGACTAAATGCAGTTTTATGGCTGTAGTATCCAGGGGTTCAGACCAGAATGATATTGGAATGGTCACTTCTGGCTTTAAAAGTTTCCAAACTATAAAATTTTGATGAATGATTCAAATGCTAGCAGATTTTTGTGTGTATGCAGTCGCCATTAAAAATGCACTGAAGGAATTAAAAGCAATCACTTCTCTTCTAGCATTTATGTACAAATAATAAAATAAACTGTCAGTGCAGTGGTTAAATGTCATGTGTAAATACATTTTAAAGGTTCTAGGAAGCCTCTGTCACCATAATGCCAAAAACCTTAACAGCTAGTTTAAAGCTCTTAATCTCAAGGAAATTGTAAAGATCATGAGAAAGACTGAGTTCTTCTTTGTTGGCCTCCACCTGGAGCTCAGTACATCTAGATCACAGTGCTCCAACAGATCTACTGCTGTGCCCATGCCTGGCAGCAGGGCTGCTGCTCCTTCCACATTTCCATGGGGATATTTGCAAGGACAATCACTAATACTGCACTCAAGTTCATTTGCCCACATTGTGCTTAACTGTATAATTTTAGATCAATAGCATAATCAGCATTGGGTGTGTGAGTTGAGAATGCAACAAGGACCTGAAATTTTCTATTTTTTTAAAATGTGTATATAATATGTATATACAACTTCAGTATTTTAGTGTCAGAGGATTTTCATTTTTGAATATAGTTAAGATTGTGATGTTTCTTTGAACAGGTTATTGGAGTTCCAGCATTCTCAGGTATCCTCCCAGAACTAAGAACTCATGAAATGTTGTTTTACAAACAAGGAGGGGAAAAATCAGCAATTTGGAGTAGACTTCACTTCCTCAAGATCAAAGACTCTTTCTTCTGATGTGTCTGTACTGTGCCTAACATTTCCTGGTCCAAACTGGGACTTGTGGTTACTACTGTAACAACAAAAACTGCTGTGGTTGGTGTATGGGACAGAACTGATATATTTGCTATTTTTGTACATTAGAATGTACTAGTGCATTTTCTATGCAAACCAGTTAAGTTCCTGTTTATTTACTGAATTCCCCCTAGCGTGTTTGCTGCCCTGTGGCACAGCAATCATTATTCCAGAGGAAGAGGACTGCATGGTTCTCGCTTTGGAGTTCGTCAGCACCATTCATTACTCAGCCAGAAAAGCTCTTGGAAGGACTGTGAAGTATGCCTTCTTCCTCCTTTTCCAGCTGGAGAAGGCATACCGCCACCCCAGCGCCACCCAGCCTGAGCATGCTGGCGGCCGGGAAACAGAAGCTAGAAACCAAACATGGGTCTCTCCTGTCTGACCTCTCGGAGGGTTTTTAACAAACCCTCAGGAAGAGCTCCCCAAAAATGTCTTAGCAAACAGGGATAACTCAGATCTCTGGTCTTCCAGTTATCAGTTTAGCTAACACTTAGTCTTTCATTGAACTCGCCACAGAAGTACAAACTAAATCATACATGTATTTATTCACAGTATGAATTTCTAAAAAGCAAAATTACAATGTTTCAGTACGACTACATTTATTCTTTTTTTCCAGATAGCCTACTATTGTTTTGCTCTTGAGAAATATCGCCAAACATTGGATTTTTTCAACCTTAGAAGCACAACTATGTTTATTATATTTGGCAGCACGAAATGCACTTTTAATTTGTATTTTATTAAACTAGACTTTCATCTTAGACCAAACATGAGCTGTTTCTTTAAAAGTTACAAATGCCTAGAATGAGATACTAGTGCCATAACTCTAATAGGATTTCCCATAGCCTTTTCTTTTTGAGCCCTGTTTGAGTAGAGCCCACCTTTCAAAAAGGGAGGAATAAATTCACAGTTAGCACATAAAAGCACTGTCAGTACTTGCAGTCATGGAACAGAACTTGTTCTAGTGGGGTTAACTCAATAATTACACTCCATCTTACCGTACTAGTCTTTCTTTTTATGCCTGACTGGATAAAAACATTTTTTATCCAAAGCTGCATAATTTCAGTGTTTTAAAATAAGTTTTAAAAGTTAGATCAAATTATGTGCTACTTATATATTTGTTAAAAATGGGCAAGAACACAAGTGTCTGTTCTTTTGGTATGGTATTGATATATTGTCTGGCAATCAACCATTCCTTGCCACTAACCTTATGTTCAGTATTTTATGGTAATATAATACCAAGGAACAGTCGATGCACCTTATCCTGTACCAATTACTAAATTAGAGTAAACAGATGTGAAATTTGAGGAAGCGCTTAGGGAAATCTAGGGACTTCCCTGAAAATTAGAGTTTATAGACTATAATCCCATTGATGATAACTGAATGATAAAACCCACATTGTTTGCATTTATAACAATTCTTGAGGGATTTCATTGTTCTCAGAGGAAAAAAAAAAAAGCCTTCTTTTGTTCATTGTTGCTACAAAGTCACCCTTGTTGTTGCAGACCAGGCACTTCCTACTTTACCTGGGTATTTTTATCCACAGTACTTTTCTGTGTTTCAGAGATAAGCCTTACACCAAACCGCAAATCTAAGCGTGCCCCCCTGCCCCATTTTGGGGAATGTCAGATCCAGAGCTGGATCCAAACTTTCTAGTTTGGGCCTGTTGTTCATCATTGTAAATCAACAGTTCGCAAATCTAAACAATTTGCTCGTGTTCATTTTTTTTTATTGTACTTCCTTTTTAGCAAACAACAGAGGTTTATTTTCTTCTCTTTGGGACTGAAAACTATGCTTGCTGTATGACCTTATTTTTTAAACTGCTGCTTCGTTTGCAGGGGAAGTCCTAATGACCTTGCTCACGACAACAGTCTGGGAGCTTATCAATCAGAACAAGGTTTGGCAGAGAGGCAAGAAAGCTCTCCTGCAATCAGATCTATTACCAGAGGTCCCTCTGCCTATACAGAAGTTTCCTACAGTCAGTGAAGTTTCTATTTACACGCACTCTTTATTGCTAGATGTAATTGCAGGCTCAAGACTCAAAATTAATTCAAAAAAGAATTTTCTTATTTTTTGTTAGTTTTTATACACGTCCCCTTAATATGCTGCAAGCCTCTCACACTGACRATTAATTTCCTTTGAAAGATATCTTTTGTACCTAAATACATCTTAATCTACACTAAATATTCTGAATTTAATGCATGGTATGTAGAAATGTGGTCACAATCCCAGAGAGTCTGTTGCAGATTTTTCTTTTCCAGTGCCTTTGCACATTAGTGTGGGAATGGTTCCCATGGCCATTTCACTCTCCCCTGATATCAACAGAAATTTTTCCACTCTTTCAGTAGACGAGGATCTGACCCTAAACTCAGTACCCCTGCAACACAGGGTTTGCTTCTTCTCCTAACTTGGCTGTGCGGTACATTTTTAAACCCGTTTAAAGGTTCCAGTACACACAAGGGAGAGCCATACAAGTATAATATTGGCTTAGCAGTTCCGCGGGGAGGAACTGGCCTGCCCACTGATGGAAAAGGAAGTCTGGTTCTCCCTCCATCCTGAGCGAGTGTGAACCCTTTCCTCCTCTTTCTCATAACTGGCTCCTCCAGAGCACTGATGTACACAAAATCCAATGATCCGTTTGACACTTGGACACCCGCGAGATAAACAGAATTATTTAGACAGACCTCGATGCTCAAAACGGAACAAGAAAGTATGTAAGCTGTCAATTTCAGTAAACATGTAAAATCATTCAAATGACGTGGTAGAAATGCCTCTTATTACACTAAACAGATTTGTTACCAGTGTGAATACAAGGTCGTACTCCCTAGCTTTGCTGCTGTAAATGCATTTTATGCACCTTTATTCTGTTAACGCTGCAAAGTTGTGGGAAGATGAACTATTTTCCAACTTCTAACCAGCTTCTAATTACCGAAATGTGATCATCAGCGGTTGCAGGCTTCCAAACAAATCAAGTCAATTCTTACAGCCCAGTTAGAGTTTACAGCACTGTCAATTAGAAAATAAACAAAATCCTTTAATTAGCAAACGGGGCAAACTTGCTACTAGAAGCACCGAGAAATAACAAATCCGTCAAAGGCATTTCCACAACATCATTTTCCCGAGCGCAGCAGCCCTCGAGCCCTTAGGAAGCACTGCGATGCTGGAAGCAACGGCCACAGACCGCTGCGGTATTAATTTGCGGCGCTTTGGCTGCAGTTGCTGCGCACGGCAAGGCCTAGCGCAGAGGCAAGGCTGTGATTTTTGCATCTGCAGCCCTGGTCACCCTGTCACTGGGGTCCCCCCCCCCCCCAAGGAATTGTTTGCTGCTCCCAATAGGGACACTAAAATATTCTCAGAGGTGCCCCGATGCCTAATTGTTTAACGAGCTGGTGTTGATGAGGTGTGAGGGATTCTGTGAAGGTAGCGCTCTCCCAGCGTGGGCAGGTTTGGGGCGGCTTTAGGCGCTGGAGCTCTCAGGAGTCACTCGTTCCAGCTGAGGAGTTTTGGGGGAGCTGAGCAGTTTCCCTAGATGCTTCCTAGAGGTGAAAAYACGACGAGGCGGCGGCCTGGGCCTGTCCCCCGCCGCTGGGGGAGAGGGGCGGGGGGCCTTTTGGGGCGAAGCTGGCCGCTCTGGGGGAGCTCAGAGCCACAGCGCTACTAAGGCTGGTGCCCCCCCCCCTCCCCGCGGCGTCACCGAGGGGGTCGCAACGGCCGCCAACGGCCCCCGCGCCGCCGCCA
>NW_020450650.1:169570-172555 GCF_003343035.1 Apteryx rowi
GGATGAAGCTGTGGCAAACGGAGGAGCCGAGGCAGCTCCCCCCCACCCCACCCCCGTTGTCTCCCCTTATCTTCTGCAGCCGCGCTGCAGAGCCCTGCCTGGCTTGCGGACCGCCGGGTGCTTGCTGAGGGGGGTGTGATCCTCTCCGGGGCGTTTGGCGTGTGCGGGCTGTGGGGTGGCGTTGGTGGGCTTGATTTTTGCAGTCGTGTTTCGCAGACCTCTGGGTTAGCCGTCTGCAGATGCCCACTTCTCCTCCCCCCCCCCCGGGTGAAATTCTGCAATTACTGAAATGTTCTTGGAGACTTCGCGCACTTTTTCTTCTTTCTTTGTACACACATAACATAATCCAGCATGTGAACGTACTGGGACATTCTTAATATATATTTTACTGACAATACAGTACTGATGCTAGTGTGTCTGCACCTTATCAGTATTTTTTTTCCCCCTTGGGGAGAGTGTTTAACTGTTTTTGCTTTGTTTTTCTACCATCCCTAATATATAAAGAGAAGCAAATCCCTGATTTGCTCTTGTTTGTTTTATTTATACCACAGGAGGGATGTACATTTCAAAATACTGTTATAAAGGGGAGTTACTAACACTTAATTCAGAAGAATATTTGTTTACAGGTAAATAAATTTGACATACTGCATGACTAGTAATTACTTTTATGTAGTAGTTAATTTCCTGATGACAGCCACAACATTTGTCTGAGTTAATAGATTTAAAGACACTGTGGAGCTAGCTTTCATTTTTTAAATAGGAGGGTTTTCACTGTGTACAGTGTTTATAGAACTGTTTTTTGGTGTGCAGCAATGGTAAATCAAATTGATCCAGTGTCTGCATGTAACCTGTAGCTCTAGCATTCACTTTCTGGCTTATAAAATGCCCTCATTACAGTAAGAATTAAATAGGATCGTGGCTGACTTCATTTGTTTGGGGGACAGAGCAAAACTTTTGTTATGAGTACTTTAAAATGGGATTTGATTAAATGCATCTTAAATTAGTACAAAAATTCTGTGCAGCACAGTTCTTATATGAGCATAAACTATAAAAGGACTTGTTCTTGTTTGGGAACATAAAGAGGATTTTGTCTAGCCTGTGTCTTTGACAGAGTATGAAGAAGTTGTCTCTTTTCTGCCATCACTCAGTTTTGAAATATGCAGCTTAGTTTGTCCTATCAAACTCTAGCTGTGGTTGCAGCTTGGACAGCTGAATGTCGTAATCCTGGCCCCTCACCTGAACAAAATTAACCTCCTGTCTATTGATCAGTAAAGACATGAAAGCACAAGGCATTTCAAACTGCGGTTTTGTTAACCTAGATTATGCCCGTAGATTGAAAGAAGGTGGACATGGTTCTAGAGATTTTTTCTTTTGCTCTCAGTTTACAATTTTTCTGATAGTGCTCAGTTAGAGCAGCTTTTCCAAACCTTGTGTTAAGCCATATGTGCTGTCATGAAATACCTGTTTAGACATGGTGTTATTCTTAATGGAACATCATATGGGCTAATAGCAAATATTAGTGACCACGCCTAGCTCAAGGCCCTCAATGCATTTTTGTAAAGTAAACTAAGACGCTGGAACAAACTGGTCCTCGTATGCTTTTGTGAAAGTTCTCTGTCCGGATCTGGCAAGTGGGTCATGGCGCAAAGCTACTGGGGGTTTAGAGGGCCTTGAAAGTGTTGGAGCCACTGCTGCTCCTGTGAAATGCTGAAGGTAGGATTTGCATACTGAAGGAGATGTGCTTCACTGGTCAAAGCCTGGTGGGGACACCTATCTATATGCTCTACTTAAAATGTTGGCTAGAGCCCAACTTTGTTGTGTCCATGCTGTTTACGTGCGATTGGCTGTCAGCTGTGAGCTTAAAATGAGATCTGGGATGTACTGCAGGAAGAGAGCTTAGGTTGTTCATGATGTCCCTTGTCATGGGCCCAAGTGCACAGCTTCTGCTCCCCTGCAGTTGGCTATTTATCTTGTCTGCTCTTGTGAAAATGTCATGCTGCCAAGGTAGGCAGACAAGGGCTGCTGGGTCCTTTTTGGAAGGGTCCTGGTGTTGTGCGTTATAAGAACGTGTGGGATGTTAGGGCACAGAGTGTCCTGGGAACAGTGTAACCGTGCCACACCAGAGCAGTGGGTGTCCAGTGACAGGCATGGTGATGGGGGAAAGTGTTAGTTCAGGAACATGCTTTGCGTTAACCTGCTTTCTGATCTGGGCTAACTGGCACAGTCTAGACACAGCCTAACATGCCAGGTGAGGCAGGGACAGGACTGAGGTTGGGAGATCTTTTCCTGTTTAAATCTCTTGCTTACTCTCCCTCATGAAGGTGAGGTGATAATCATAGATACTTCTGCATCCTGTAAGCTAAAGTTTCAGCTTCAGTGTTATGGAAGAATCCATTTTCTTCCTGCTCTGCTTTAGAGTGTGCATAGAAATGAATATAAAATTTCACCTTGGAAAGAGGGCAAGGAGGACAGATTCCTCTCTTGATTTTTGTTCGGGTTTGGAGACAAAGAAAGGTGAGCATAATAGGAAGAAGAGAATAAGATAAGGTACTCTAATGCGTCTATCCCAAATATGGAAAAGACAGTTCTGCTCCACCTTTTGTTGGAAGGGTGGTTTGACTGAGTCTTTAAAGTAGGTTTCACTGTTGCAGGGCATAGGGAAGTGAGTTATCTCATTACTTATGAAGAATTTAATAACCTTTAAGGAATTAATATATGCATAATGATTTACTGCACTTCAGCCTTATAAGGAATGTTTTGCTATTGAAAAAGGTGTTACAGAAATGTATATTGAAAAACAAGCAAGCAACTGAGTTTGAATGCTAAGAGAAAGACAGAGTTGTTTAGCTTTTGAYAGTGTTCAGTCATGTGCAGACACAGGCTGGGGCAGTCAGGTCATACTTACCTCAAATGCCCTCTGCTCACTGGGAACCATTCCTAGATGGCCATAAATGAGGACTGTAATCATTTCTTTTTTTTTTCTCC
>NW_020450650.1:172585-192777 GCF_003343035.1 Apteryx rowi
CCCCCGGATTTTATGCAAAAGAAACTTTCTCTGGTTTACCCATCTTCAGTAATATGTTGACCTGTAGTTACTTCTCCATTACAAGAAATTACTATTACTTGCTGCCACCATTTTTGATACTGTCCTTTATTAAAATATATTAGGCACAATTTGAATGTGTATTTTAAAATATACCAGATAGAGGGGGTTTGCTGCTGTTGGAGCTGTGTGTATGGACATCTTATTGTACAGTGAGAAGAGGTTTCTGGCTCTGAAATAGCTTAAGAAAAGTCCCGCCTCATAAAATTACGCTTCCCCATAGTTGACTGAAGGACCAAGCAGGAGCCCATGTTGTACGTTGGCCTTAGGGCATGTTTAGTGCCCCACTTAAGTTTGCATGGCACAGTCATCTGCTGTGCACAGCTGCTTCATTATATCCCCTTTGCCTTCTCGTTCCCTGTGAAGGTGGTGGGCAGGTAAAGTTGCATCCCTGATAGCAGAGTTACAGTAGTAAATTAGGGAATATTAGTTGCATAGAAATTGCACAGAGGAGTCAGGCCAAACTTATTGGGACATCACAGAGGCTAGAAAAAATAGTTCCTCTGAACTTTGGTTTTCTTTGCTGGTCTGCTTTCTGGGCTATATTGTTATTCCAATTTAGATTATGAGATGACAGTTTAGCCTATTACAAGCGGGAGGTTGCTAAGTGGGAGTCTGGGCAAGTGTTAACCCAGAAAGAGCCGGAGAGATTTAGCTCGCGATTCCAGAATTTTGTGCCCCCTTTCCTTTTTCTGTTTTTAATAATGGGATTATCCTTTCTACAAACCAGCTTTGCTCATAGCTTTCTTCTTTACATATGATTATTGAAAAGGATGTTGATCTTTTAATGCAGTTAAGTTGTTGAATTCAAAACACAGAGGTAGGTTACACAGTCCCCATAGTCTGTTATGGCACATTGTTATAAGCGTTAACTTTCACACCTTGGTGTTCCATTTTCAGACTTAAGCTGTGATAGTCTTAGGGGTTTTGTTCAACACTTTACAAATTGCTCGATGCTTAAAAGAAGCCTTTAAATGAGGCCTAGTCTCCTGCTGACGTCAACAAGTAAGTCTAGCTAGCATGACCATCGTGCATGCATTTTTGAAAGGAGAATGAAAGCCTGCCATGTCGGTCAAGTTGTATTTTAATTGCTCCTCTAAAGGAGTTTGTTTTAAGACAGCTCTGGTAGCTGTGGGTTACTCGTCTCCATTCTGCAACATATTGTTTTCTCATGTTTGTGAAATTAAAGAGTTCTTATGTGTCTGTTCCAATGTCATTTTTTGGGTGTGCTTTCCCTCCTTCAGGCAAACCTCTTATCTGTTTCTTTGAGTGGATAATTGTAAGCAGTGAGACATGACAGATTCGTAACTTGGGGAAAACAGCGTATTTCTGGGGGAAAAAAGAAAAAAATTGTTGCTGGTAATGATGAGGGATAGTGATAAACAGTGGAAGTTCATAGGCAAGAGTATCAAGGGACTGACCTCCTTTCTCTCCCAATTTCTCCCAGTCAATTTTTATTTCCAGTGACTGAGATTGTTCAAATTTATCTTCCTCGCTTGGAAGACTCTCTCTTTTAGAGCACTGGCAATGAAATGCGCAGCCCCCTCTCTCTCTGCTGGGGACTTAGTTTTAGGTTGGATTCATTTTGGCCATGTGTTGGTTCCATCCAAGGTTGTCTCAGTGAGTTACGTGAGATTAGGTGCTTTTTAATCTTGTTTCTAATGGATGGATATCACCTGCGTACTTGCAGATAATTGATGCACACGTGCCAAATCCATGCAGAGATGGCATATGTTTGTTAGAGGGGGAAAGTGGTCTCTCCACGTTTGGAGAGAGACTCCAATAAAAGCTAGGTCTTTGGCTGAAGGAGGGAAGGGTGTTATGAATGCTGCTAGGTTCATTTATATTAAACTTCTTAATTATTGCTAGCAACTTGGCACCAATTACATTTTTGATCACCCAAGTAATACCAAATGGAATGGAAGTATGGACACTTCTGAGAGCACAGAAGTGATTTAAAAATAAAAAGCAAACAAAAATTTACACCACAGGCAGAAAAATAATCAGATTCAATTTAGAAAAATAATAAAAGCTAATGCATCTGGGAAGAAATTACTTTCAATGAGGGAAGAGAAACGCAAAGAACATTTCTGTGGTAGGCAGCCACAAACTAAACATGTTTTCAGTAAGATGCAACAATTTTGAGCTATTTAAACAGGGACTACATCTCATAAAACAGAGTGGTAAAAATCTTAAATTGTGTTTAGGTGCATGTATTTCATTGCTAGAAAGACAACAGCAAACTGCGGTGTGCTCAGAGAAGAGCAAAAAAATTGATGTAGGTGCTGATTTTTGACAAGAAGGTTGCATGAGCTTATCTGAGATTCTTTGTGTATGCTTAAGACAAGTAGAAGTTATGATATCAAAGATAGAAAAGACAATTTTTGTGGGAAGTCCAGGAGATTTGAGTCGGATTAACAGGATGAGATTGAAGCTAGGAAAATTTAAAGCAGAATAGTGGGAATTCTTCCCCTCAGAAGTATATCTCTTAGGTGCACTGTGTATTAGTTGATAGCCTGAGATGCATTGGGCTGTAAGGAGACCTTCCAAAAGAAGTTCTGGAAGTCTCGGTACCAGGAAATATTTAAAACTAGACTTCGTTAAATCTCAGAAGGTGGTTGTTGTTGTTGGAAAGAGTTTGATGTTGCTGGAGGGATGGAAGAAGTCTACTGGGCAAAGTCTTGCATCCGCCTCGCATCCAGTGTGAGTGATGTTGCGAGTGTGCCCACGATCAACCCATTTAGTGAAGAAGCAAGACTTAAGCAGGCACTTATTTCAGCACCTCCATCCTCCGAGATATAAAAATCCTTGTGAAGAGCAAAGCCCTCATTTAGTGTTATAATAATAAAAAAAAAAGCAATGAAAGCTACTCCCTGTTGTATCCATTACAGTATGTATGTGACAAGCTTCAAAATGATGGTGCACTCTTCTTTTCATCCTTTTAGAAATAGCTGGGAAGCAGCAAAAGGAAAAAAAAAAATCCTTTTTGTGGACCCTTCTGCTGGAGTTCAAAAATTTCAACAGAGTGATCTTTTGACGTAAACTGATATTTCAAGAGACATTCCTGCCATTATGAATGAAGTAGCAATAGTGAAGGAAGGGTGGCTTCACAAACGAGGTAAGTGTTTGTTCCTTGCGGGAATACTGGGTGTTTGGTCATTCAGCAAATTGGCTTTTTCTCTCAGGGTGATCTCTCATTTAACGACATATCTTTAAGCAGCGCATTCTTATTTTCTCGTTCACCGTAATTGGAAACTGTATATAAGGAATGTGCATGACACTCTCTCACATTTGAGAAAGCACAGGTATAAGGGGTTTTCTCTGAGTGTGTGCATGTGTATAGAAAACTGTGCCAACTGTTTAGTTTGAAAATGGTTTTTAAAGATAGCGGCTGAAAGAGGTGCTACTTGCGGAGTTAAACTGTAGCAAATTATTTTGTTTTAAATGGAGGTTTGTAACTTCTCCGTTTGTGTGCATACACTGCTAGAAGGTAGAATTGTCTTTATTTGAACAGTGAAAAATATGCCTGTATTTTGTGAGCAATGCTGTGCTCTTGCAGAGACTTGCTAGAGAAAGCGTTGTTTTGTTTGTGACTGAACCACTCACTCTTGGTACCAGTGTCCCAGACGTGAAGAATAGCCTTGAGTTTTGTGCGCTCTGTGCATTTCTGTTTTACTGCTAATGAAATCTGATTTTTATAAAAAGTCTTTATTCTTGGCTGGGTGGGGAGACTGAAATAACGTAGTCACATGTATCGTTATGCTTTTCGCATTCTTAGATGTTTTATTGCCAAAACACTGGGTTTGTTGTCCGAGGGGCTTTTTGGGTTTGTTTCGAGTACTATAATGCTGCTCCTATAGAGTACTTGGCTTACCTGTTTCTTTGTTTTGTACTATTGCTTCTTGGAAAGGAGAGAACAATGTTAGGTACTTTCCATAATCTCGTCATTTTTTTGGACCRGAAACAGAATTTGTGTGCTCCAGCAGTAAGGAAGCGTGCTGGTTCTGCAGACTCAGGCTTTTTTTAGAGGGTTTGCAACAACTTGCCTGAAGGTGCAAAGGTACAGCATAATTATTTTTGGAAGAGAATGGAAGTATGTTATCCTAACCTTGATAAAGGCGGCTGGCTCTTCTGCAAGAAGAGTAAAGTTGATAATCCAGGTTTTAAAAGGGCAGAAATACATATTTCTGACAGTTTGATATACAGTTTAGTTTTGCAAGTTGTCTCATGCTCGATTTTAAAAATGTTTTGATACCATTGGTAAAGCTTTTTCATTTTTTTGTTCTGGTCTACTGCAATCAGAAGCTAAGACAGGAATGCCAGTTTCCATTGGTTATTTTAAATAACTCATTGGATAATTCTGGTAAAGCCAGGCTATCTTGTTCTGATAGTGTATTTGGGAATTACACTGTGTTTGGATAAAACAGGAGAAAGAAATGCAGAACTTTGTTTCTCATTCCCATTTATAATCCTAGAAACTCTTTAAATCAAAGAGATATTTTAGATTTAAATCATGGTTTTGGCCTGAGGGTTTAAATCTTCTATTGTTATTTTTTCAGTATTTATCTGTAACTGAAAGATAGGAGGGAAATTTTAATTTTGTTATTTTGAGCAGCACTGTACCTAATTCTAGGGGAGACGTTTATTTTAAAAAGCTTGAAAGTGGAATTGGAAAACTGCATGTGTTGTCAGTATGATTCAGACAGATGTGTCTGAACCATTTAAAACAGTCTTGTTATATTTCAAACTTGTTTGTATTTACTCTTGAGACTTCTAATTTTCTGTATTTCTAGGATTATTATATAACTCCTTTCAGGTAAGGAGACCTCTGGAAGAGGTGTTCATAAAAGATGCCAGATCTCCAGATCTGCTGCTTTTTTTTTTTTTTTTTTAATTACCTTAAAGAAACAGATTATTATCTGTGATGGCTTGCTGATRGTATTATGACAAGATCATCTGCTGAACATATTTCCATTACTCCACCCCACAATGGTACTGTGCGTGTTCTGCATATTTGAGACTGAAAATTTATGCCCAAATTATTAATTGCGTCTTGGTGTTTTTTGGATGCCAGTAAACCCCATCCCTTTAACCTGTTCCCCAATGCTTGTCCCTTTTCTGCCTTCTTGACGTGTGTGGTAACACCTATTTCATTCCACTTCATTGATTTTTGTGACTGTTAATTTGGTATTGTCCATGTGAGGTTTCAGAAGGTGATACTATGTCTCCTTCTTGGCTTGCTGGTATACTCTCTGTCGGCTTGGTTACTCTCTTAGTTTTCTTAGCTGTTTTCAGATCAGTTGAGAAATTCAAATCTCTTGTTTGGGGGGGAGGCAGGGAGACTGATCCACTTGTGTGTGTTTGTCTGCTTTGTAAAGGATTTTTTTTTTGTCATCTATATTTATTGTCAGATAGATCTGCACTTGAAAAAGACCCTATCGGTTTGCTAGCTCTGCAAGATTAAGTGCTTCAACCGCAGGATGTTTCCAAAACTGATGCCTGATACTGTGAGCTTCTGAAATAAGGCATAAACAATAATTACTACAGGGAGGGACTGCTATAGGAGGATTTCGGATCGAGGAAATGTGTATTGTTTGTCTCTTGGATAACTTACAAAGCTGAGGGTTGGACTGCTTGTGGCCTTTAAAGATCCTAGGGCTTTCCACATGCAAATATTTTAAGTAGTGATTGGCCAAAATCCAGATTGGGCAATTACATTCTGCCTACCTAGAATTCCCCCCCGTAGCTTCGGTTGGATATGGTATCTGTTAGTTCCTGTCTTGAGCAGTTGAACAGTGTGGATGTGTGCAGTTAAACAGTTGCTACATCTCACCCCAGCAGTGGCTTAATTTCGGTGGTTTTAATGATTTGCGTATGTATAAATCAGCCTGCAAAGCGTTCTGGAGCTCTCTTGGATGGCAGGTGTATATAAGCATAAAGCTATCATTATCAGGAGCAGGTGTTTTGGCCTGGCAGGGAAATAGCAGGGCTTTCTAGAATACTAGGTTGTTTTCTTCTATCAGCTTGCTTTAGACTTCTGTTGTTGTTTCCAAGATTAAAAATACAAATGGAGAAATGAAATTAAACATCTCTGCCTGGCCGAGAATTCTTGGCAGTTCTGTAAGTCGATCGCTTAAAGGAAGTTCTACTTCCAGTAGCACAGATGTTTGCTTGTGCAGAGGCCAGAGTCATCTCCATGACATGTCTAACCTCAAGCAGGCAGAAATGTAAGATTTCATGAATGAACTTTTTTTTTTTCTTTTCCCAGTTGGCAGCACTTGGTGCTGTTACTCTAATCACAGTGAGGCGATAGACTCTTACATGCAGACAAAAGCAGTAGTTAAAATCCTAACTGCTTTTTTCAGAACTGCATAGCTGAAGTGGTTACACAAACGCACTGAAAACTTGGGGTGAGGAAACTCAGTTTTGGGGTTGGTGTACCGTGCATGCGTGTCTGGCATTTGTACTCCCCGACTGTGTTATGCTGGAGGATTACTGGGAATGTATGGAGGAAGAGGAGCAGCTGAGGGAGCAAGGAGAAAATTATTTGTCCTAATTGCTGCTCGTTGGAATTCTGAGATTATTGGTTTTCTAGATGTCTGTCGTGAGCATCCTAACTTCTGGCCCTGTGATATGGAATTTTTTAGATAAAAAAGGTATACCTGAATGCATTTTGTTTAATTTACTGATCCATTTTAAAGGTCTTGTTGGATTTCTCACATCTTTCTGCTCTGGTCCCTGTTCTGTAAAGGTCCGTCTATTGTCTTCAGTCTTTTTTTTTTTTTTTTTTTTTTTTTTTTTTGGCCTTTCTGCAAGGCTAACAAAGAGTGGGATTGTGCATTTTGATACTCTGTCATCTCTGTCTTCCCTAGTATGTCCGGTTTTCTTATTAGGGAATAAACTCTTATAGAAAGGAGTCTTTTGGGAGAGAGAGAGGGGGAGGGAAGAATGTACACTGACATTTAAAAAAGGAAATAGAAATCTAGATTTCTCACTCCGAGAACTCTGAGGCAATTACAAGCAACGGAAGGGACCTGTATGTTCATCCATTAATATTTAGCAGCAAATGTGGTACTACTTTTCGGGGGAGGGGGGGCGGTTGTTTTCTTTTTGTTCTTTTTTTAAATAGTATATAAACACTGCACAATAATTTAAACCATGAAAACCAGAACATGCCCTCCACATGTCACTCTAGTGTGGACTTCAGGCAGATACAATTATTTGCCTAATTTGAAGTCTGGCTGCCTGACAGATGAAAATTGCTAGAGGTTTTTACATGAGGAATTATATAAAGGATTGTTATTCCACTGCTGGAAAAAACACTAATTTTTGTTAAAGAATTACTTCTGTAAAGAAATGGAGTGATAAAGGTGTTCTAATACATAACCAGTAGTCCTTGGTGATTGCAACGATCCTGGCTTGATCTATCTTCCTGTAGCTTCACTGCATAAAATGAATGCAGGATCCATATATAAAATACAAGTGAAGAACTGCTGTTCTTTTAACTTTATCTAGCAGAATAATACAGACTGTGAACTTAACTTTGTTATTTTGAGCACTGGTTCATACTTTCAGTATTGTGTTAGTATGGATCAAAACAGGATCATATGATGTATGATGAGGAGATAGCATTTAGTTTTTTTTTTTTTTTCCAAGCCAGTGGGTCTCTTGTGTTGCTGTTTTCCTTCACCTCTTCTTTCTTTTCTGTTCTGACCATGTCCCCTACCTCTTTTTCTATGTATGTATGTTTTATTTTGGGGTGTTCTGTGGGTGGGTGTGTTTTAACCTTGGCTTTTGGYGGTCCCTGGGATGTAGCAGTGTACTTTCTTGATGACCTGCGTAACCAGAACCTTCGAGGTTCAAATTAGTTCAAGGCTTGTCTGGCTTTCATGGTATTTCAAAGGAGTGGCTGTGGCATTTGATACAAAGGATCCTAAGACACCTCTGAACTCTGAAGATGCCAGCTATAGAGGGCACAGCTACTTCAGAGGAAAAACTGGGGAGAAGAGGAAAGGTAAGAAAACAAGATAGGGGCTAAACGAAGAATGGGGGGAAAGTCTAACAGAGGGAAAGAAGTTGATGCTACTTCCAAAGTTGAAGGTTTGGGTTTACAGGGAAATCTGTTGCTGTTCTGATTGAACGTAAAAGATAAGCTGTGTCAGTTTGTGGTTTTTCTTGTGTCTCCCCTTTTCAACACAAGGGGCAATAGTTTTGCAATGCTAACTCTGATTGCTTTAATTTTGCTTGCCCTGTTCTGGGAAAAGGGGATTGGGGAGGAACCAGGAACTCGTGGACCAATAAATCTGACCTTGGTGGTAGGCAAGATGCTAGAGACATTAAGAAAGGATGAGATCACAAAACATCTGGAGAAATATGAGCTGATAATGGCTAGTCAGCTAGGCTGTTCTGGAGGGTAAATCTCTGATGGAATTATTTGTGACGAGATCATAGGAAACAGGCTGGATACAGTGTTTTGTAGAAAATCTGCTGCGGATGACAAGGGAGTCCAATGCTGAGAAATACCTAATATAATGTAACTGTACTGTACTACGTCTCTGAATGCTGAAAAAGCAAGTATAGACTAGAGATTGCTTGTCTTCCTTCCAGTGAGCAGACTACTTAAATTTTTGCCCATCTCTGCTACTTTTCAATGTCCTTTCTGAAAAGTCTTTCTGACCAGAGCGTTTTTGTGCATGAAAACTTTTTAAGCCGCAGCTTCACATTTTTGAAGGATAAAGTCCATGTGTTTTTTATCGATTCAAAATTACCCCCCCAAATTGTATTTTAAGTTTTCTCCCCACTTTTCTGTAAAATACTTTAATCAATTATTTAGAGAAGTCATGCTAGGTTAGATAGGGTTTTTTTTTTTCTTTTTCTGTTTATAAACAGATTGTCTGGAAGTGATACTTGAGTGATGCTGAACACATTCCCTGTTTGAATGGCAAAGAGGAAGGGCTCTGATGTAGATGCCCAGATTGCTTATGTCAGTTCTGAAAGTTTACTTCCATATTCTGTTTTGTTGTTCATCAGAAGTTAAACTAGGTCTCAAATTTATCTTTGAAAGTGGGGTAACATCATAAATGACTCTGTTACTTGTTGTTAAAAGAGATTTGGGAATGAGGGATCTAGGACATTGCAAACCTTGTTTAAAGTGAGCTGGTAATGCTTTATGCAGTGTATTATACAGAATCTGCCTGTGTTGTCTTTGATCCTCTCTTTCATGGTTCCTTCATTTTAGAGGAGAAGGGGGGGGGGGGAAATAGGCCTGTGCCAAAAAAAAAAAAAGTTGTCCTTGTGTGGTTTTCTGTTCTTCTTTTTTTCTCTCCCAGTAAGCTTATTGAGAAGCAGTCAGGTTTGGATGTAGGAGGAAACACGTATTATGTTTGTGAGTATGTTATTCTGAGGTAGAGTGGAGAGAAAAACCTATGCTCGTTGTTCTGGCGGGAATGTTTTTGAGCACGGAGCTGTGCTGTGCCTTTTAAATTTGGCGCCTTGTCCTCACTCTGAAATTCCTTCCCCTGCAGCCCCTCGGTGAACGCCAGCAGCTTCTCTGCCTTCCACTGTTCCCGGCGCGTGCTCCCTGCCCAAGCACCAGCGGTTGCACTCCCTTGCCTAAACTCGCTCTGTATTAGCACTATTAGTCCTAGACGTCACCATCTGGCAAAGATGGCCAGGACTTGGATACTCTTAGAGCAGCACATGGTGACATGTAGTATATCTCCTTTCATCTGCAGCGTTTGTCTTACTGGCAAATTCCCTTAAAAATTGCTGGGGTGGTTGGCAGTGTCTGAAATGTTCAGGAAACAAACCTGAATACCTGTTGGGAAGGGAGGATTATATAACACTTGAACATTTCGTTTGAATGCACTTTAAATAACTGAGCGTTGTTGAAAAAATAATTCTCAGCCTTGCGTTCTTTTCCCTTTTGCCTATTGAAACAACCAATTTACTAAGGAAAAAATGAATTAAATCTTAATTAAAAAAAAAAATCTCTCGYGGGGGGAAGATAGAGAGGGCTTATTATTTTAAAATGTATTATATTGCAGGTACAATGCGCCTCTTAAAGGGGGAACAAAAACCAGGAAACTATATGCGGAAAGAGGAAGAAAAAGAATGGAGAAAGAATAGCACCATATTAGGTGTGAAGTAGTCGGTTTCTGTGAGAAATACTTACTGCCACTGAAAGGGGGAAATACTGAAGACTGACTTTGAGTGTTGCTGCTGGGAAAAATGTGCTGGAACCCTTGGATTATTCTCCCACCTCTCCAAGTTGGGCCAAAAATGTTTAAAAAAAAAAGAAAAAGCTGTCGAAACACTATTGTGAAATTTGTCAATTTATTCAAAAGTGCCTGGTCGTATTTGAGGACAGCCGAGGTAAACGGTCATTGCAGGCCGCGGGCAAAGGAAGCGAGTTGTCGGTTGCTGGTTCCCTGAGCCTCCCGGGGAAGTTGGGAGAGCGTCTTTTGAAGCGCTGCCCAAAGTGCGGCCCTTTGGTGAATGAACTGCGTGTAGAAAAGCACCTGGGGGTCAGTGGTTCTGCACGTGACTGCAGTGGCGTTTCGTGTTCAGCGCGACCTAGCGCAGCATCCGAGTCACGTGCAGGGCTATCAAATCAGTCTGGTTTGGGGCTTTATTAATGTATTCTTAATGACGATGATAGAACGTGCGTGCCAGGGAACTGGGTTTTGTATCGGTCGTGAAACGCGGCCTTCGGAGGAAATATCTGTTTGGGGAGTGGGTTCCAGTCTTCAAGACAAGCATTATTTTTTGGATACTGGAGTCTTGCTCGTGAGGTTGATGCTGATGTTGTCTGAGTAGACTTCAGGTGCCAGTGGGCGTTGTGGCTACTTGCACCGTTTGTTGCTAATTCTCAAATTTAAGTGCAGGCCTTATTTTTGTTGTGGCTTTATAAGTCAATTCCCACCTGTTGAAACCACAAGATTTAACAATTTCATCCTTTGTTCTTTTTGAAACAGAGGAGCTTGCTAATCCTCATGATGTGGAGAAAAACTGGAAAACACAACCTGAGTGCTTTCTTAACAGTTCAGAGTAAGGGGAAGAAAAAGGACTGTTTAAAGAAAAATCTCAAAAAATTACATGATTTAAAATAATTTAGATGTGATTTTATTTTGGATTTTTCTAAATTCTGAGACCTAGCAGTACATCCTAGCATTTCTGAAGTTCTGCAAAAGGACCTGGAGATCAACAAATATATCCAGATTACGCTTCAGAAAGCTAGTACTGTGAAAGAGTAACTTTTGTATTTCCGGCAAGAGGCCGGAGGGATCTAATAAATAATAGAAACAGATAATGAAACTTTGTTCGAACTGCTTTTTTTATCCATGAAACTCCAGTTGAATTAAATCTCAATATTTAATAGAAAAAAATTATTTTCAAAGTTTTGCCGTGTTTTCTGTAGGAGCCTTTGTACATGCAGTGTTACATCAGCCAATGTAATGCCACCCCATAAGGGTGCAGTTATAGTGGTGTGAAAATATTTACGCTAAGTAGGGTTTATGCCCTGAAATACAGAGATGCACAGTATTTTATATATTCATGCCACTGTGCCTGAGTTGGAGTTTCACAGTTGTAATGTCAGTAAAAAGTTACACTCTTGCACTAACTAGTTAAGCAGTTCAAAATCGATGCCTTTTTAGGCCTCTTCCCATCTGCAGGTGGGAATGCTGCCTTCTAGTTTGCCTGTTGCGTTTCGRGAACCTCCAGGCATGGATTGTGTGTACTGGGTTTTGTGTGTGTTGTATACAGGGTCCTGGCTCCTGCCTCTGATCTGTAAACCTTCCAGTAATACAAATAACAGCCAGATACATAAATAAAAGTTTTTACTGCATTGCTGTGGTGTGGTTTTTTTGAGTGTTTTTTTTTGTTGTTGGTTTTTTTTTTTTTTTTTTTAAACATTCCATCAGGTAATCTCCTTCCTTTCCCACCACCATTAAGTAGAAATTGAACTTTGGTAACACCAAGAAGAACAATCACTTTTAACTGGAGGCATTTTATTTCTTAATTCAAGACTTKACTAAATGCTTATTTGTATAGTTTTAGCTATTTTATATCCTTCTTACTCTACTGCAAGTTTGTGTGGACCAGACTAGAATCTAGTTGTGATAATGTATGATGACAGTGTTGGTCGTGGGGCTTGGAAGTGGTTTTATAGGTGGAAATTGATTCCTGGACATAGGATATGAATTGTTTGCCACTATAAATTCAGTGATCAAGTCATTCTGTGATAAACGTTCTTTGTGTTGCTGTTGATACTTTGGCAGTGTCTCAAGAAGACTATGTTTTAGAGTGGTAGGTTAAGCACCACTAATCATTGTGGGTTTTTTTCATCGATTAAAACTTAATTTTTAAAGAAACCTTGCCTTTTTAAAGGGATCTTTAATAGAAAAATTGTTTCACTGATTTGCTGTTGCTTTTATTAATATATTTCAGAGATTGAAGGAGTAGTATATAATAGTTGATTTTTCAACCTGAAATTTTCTTTGCGTCAGAGGTATTTGTAGTTCTAGGTCTTGTTTCTCTGGTACAGATAACTTTTTACTCTAACACGAACATATGAAGATATATAACTGATTTATCTCCTGGTCTGGAAATTTAGGTTGCCTTGTTACTTGCATGACAGGAAAAATATTTATTTTAAATGAGAATTGGGAAAAATACTTTTTCATATATAGAAAATCACTGAAAACTTGCCAGCAACAGCCTTCAGTTGACTTGCAGAGATATTGCCTATTGAACACTATGATGACAGCCTGTTTCTGTTGCTTTTGGTAAAGTTTAGCCTCTAAAGTCAAGATATCTTGATCCAAGAGAAGGGGAGAGATGGGGAGATAGCTAAATTACATCCTCATGGAAGAATACCAGAATACTTAGCTTTAAAGCCGTTCAAGACTACGTTGGCACCCCTTTGTTATACAGTGTAGCTGAAAACGAACTGCAGCAATAATGAACCAATCCATCTAAATCACAGCAGCTGAACAACTGACTGTTCTATCTCAAAATGCAAATGTGTTGTGCAGAATGGATTTAATTGTAAATGTTTGCTTAGTAGGGAATATGGGCCTTTTAGTTTGCGACAATAATCGTGAATACAAAGACCCACAGAATTTTAGGGTTTACATAGCTCGTCCCTGTTCTCATAAATGATATTTCAAAGTCAATTTTTTTAAAAGTACCATTTGGCTTTATTCTAGCTAGTGAATAGAACTCTAAATGCCCAATCACTAAGCAGTGTTTTGAAATCTGAGAGATAAATTTAGCTATATGTATTTAGATCAGGCAGGACTTTCTGTTGTATTTCTTTCAAATATATGTTAGTGCTTTTTAATAGCTTAAGATAATAAGAGGAAAAAGTGCTGGCTTCCAAAGCTTATATTTGTTTTTACAGTGCAGTAATACTAAGTGTTACTTAGAGTATTGGCATTTTCTTCTAGGTTTGAGCATGGGGCYTCTCAAACAATTAAAAGGTTACTGTTAAGAATTTCTATTCTGCTTAAAACATCTCCATGTTAAAATCTCTTTCCCTCTGTCAAAATTCTTAGAACCTGGCTGCTGAATGCGACTCACAGAAATGAATCTTTGTCACTGGTTTGAATTTTTAATTAAAGTAAAATAGCGTTGCTGTCTTTTGAGGAAAGGGAAAGCTTACAGAGATTCACTAGTAAAAAGAGAGGAAGCAGAAATATTTGCCTCCTGACTGTCATTAGGTATCTTTCTTCGTAAGAAAAGACAGATATAACTCTGAAAATTCAAAAAATGTCTGTGTATGTTTGTGCTTCTGCTGGCGTCTTGTATGGGTGTTCTTTATTAATATACTTCACATGTGGATTAGTCCTTCTGAAAAAGAGGCAACAAACCCCCCTGAAGAATAGGCCTTTGTGACACTAGAAAAGTTTACTGTGCCAAAGTTATGGTAAGAATTTGTAAATTTTGGCTGCTGGAGTACTTCCTTCCCCTGCTATGTTTTTAATGTTATAAGTGTGGAATCGGGTGTTTCTTTTCTTTTCTTTTTTTCTTTTTTAACTGACAATGCAAACATTCATTTCACAAACTAAACCATCCGTTCACATGACACTGGCTGTATATAAACACCCTGTTGATCTTGATCTGAAGAAGTCTTCTTTGGACTTCCTGAGTCGCACAGAAATGGTCTGCTGCTGTTTTCTGGGCTGTGGTGTGGACAGAGTGTATCTGCTCTGGTTTAGTTTGCCAAATTAATGTCCCCAAAAGAAATGTTGTTGCTTGGAAGAGAGCCTTCAAAGCCTGGATGTTTTTCTCTGTCTCTTTTTCTCTGTGTGTTTAAAATATTTTATTTCTGGTATCTTGAGAATTGTTTTGTTTTGCCAGTGTTCCTTGGATGAAGCTGAACCTATTGGGGAGATGTTTAGTATTTCTTAGTTGCAAAATGATCTTCCTCTTAAAGATGATGTTGTTTCTTTTTTTTTTAGTGTTTTATTTTGTGAGTAGGCGAAATAACTTGTGATCAAACAGTCCTTCAGACCTTGCAGGGCTGAGAGGATGCAGACAATTGCACTGAAAGGTGAACCTTCCTGAAGGCCCGAGAACTCTGTGTTGCACAGCTCGTAACTACATCGACGGCACAGGGGTTTCGTGGAGCAACCAGGGGCAGAATTCGAGTCCAAGGTTGGACTGTCATGGTGACAAAATATTTAGAAAACATTTTCTTGCCTGAAACAAAAGCTTGGATTGTGCAACGTGAAGTACAGTCCCAGTATAATAAATGACTTGGTGTATTTTTAAAGGGTTCTGAGTGTTCCGTGACTGTCAGCTGTTTCCAGATTCAGTGTTTGCAGTCTGCAGGTAAAATGAGGCATTTTGCTCTGGCTTTGCAAGCTGGCTTAATTCTCCCCCGTTACACAACGGGAGTGCAAAGATATAGCAGCAAAACTTGGCCTCACATTTTGAACAGAGTAGACAGTTCTGTTAAGCGCAGATGCAACAGAGCAGCTTACTCTCTTCTGCCATGGTGGCTCTGCTGCATTAAGAGGAGCTGCTTAAAACTTTAACCTTGTCATTGGCATAAACAGATTTGATTCTGAATAAACTCTAGACTTGGTAAGCTCTTTTATTGGGTTAGAATGTGCTGTCCTTACTGCAATAGGAGCCCTTTGTTCTGCAGGTGTTTCATCCTTTCATGATAACTGGTACTACTTTTTTTTTTTTTTAATGACTGTGATTCTGCGATGTTTCAGCTTTTCTGATATGCACCCCCTGACTTCAAAGGGAGCCAAAGGTCTAAAATGCAGTAGATTGTTCACTGGGAATAATATAAAAATATTTTAAGATGGGCAAAATGTGTGACAGCTAGGTGAAGACTATTAGCCAGCCATGTACGATTCAGTTTGTCATCACAGCTGTGCCATTTGGAGTTTATGCACTTTTCCCAATCTAGTCAGTCTTCCTGTATAATATCAGTTGTAATTTCAGAGGAAGGCATGATTTTACATGTGTGCCTATATCACCCTCTCTGCTCAGAAGAGAAGGTGGCCAAATTTCTTTCTGAATAGCGACTTCTCTCAGCTGTACAGCAACTTCAACCAGTTTGTCTGCAGAGCAGGTATTTTTTTGATCTTCAAAGAAACTGATGTTTTCAAAGTTGCTGTAGTTGTTGAAATACACTGTTATTCATGGAAATAAAAACCAAAAGCAAAACATGGGTTTTGCGGGGGGATTATACTTTTCTTAGGTTTGCATCCTCTTGCATTTTTATATGCTTGACAAGTAACCTTGCCCTGTTCAGGGTGCTGCTGCAAAGCTTGTTCTCTTGGGCTCCTGCTTTGTTGCTACCCGCTAGTTCCTCTGTAGCACTGAATGTAAGCAGCTGCTTTGCTTTCCATACCTATTTTTACTGTCTCTAATTTGCTATTAAGATGTTAACTTCTGCCTTCAGTTACCCTAGGAAGTCTCTCTATACTGAGACTATAACGTGGGGGCAAGCAAGTACCTCTGTGCTTTCTCTTGTGCTACCCTTTCACACTTGGGAAATGCTCCGTGTAAACATCTGCAGTACCACTTTATTGTCCTCTTTCAAAGCTCTAGCTTCTTGTGTTGCTTACAAAAGGCCTTGACAAGCTTACACTGTATATGTGCTGAGACCACGGCTCACTGTGATGCCCAGTATTTATCCCCTTTTTTTTTTTGTCTGTCTAGCCTTGCATTGTCCCTGTCTTATGATCAGTAAACCCTGCAGAACAGGGACGGTCTCTTTGTTTTATTTGTACAGCAGGTGGCTCAGCTCCAGATGTGCATCTGAAATTGCAGTGTACTGCAGTGATACAAATCATTATGCTATAGAAAGCTTTAGAATAGGATGAAAAAAATCAGGTTTGCTGTTTTATTTTTGTTTGCATGTGTGAAGGTTTTCATCTTTTTAGTATTAATGTTCTGGCTAACAGGTGACTGGCAAGAATGTGCAAAAATCAGCATATAGGAAGTTTCCTTCCCACTTTAGGGGAATGCTGTACTCTAAAGCTAGAGTAAAGCTTTCTTCCTGGCAACAGCTCCAGGCTAGTAGGAACGGGCTATTTCAAACAGTACTTTTTGGTTTCTTGAAGAAGTTTGTTTACTCCCTCGGCTAGACTGGGTGTGATTATGGCAAAACCTCATGTTTCTGGAGACTTTTCTCTTTTCAGACACCATTTTAGAAGTGGAATGACACACAACAGGATGTGTGGTTGTAGATGTATATTCACACTTCAGAGGCTGTGCGTGCCTTTTTCACCATGTACTATCCTGTGCTATTTCTTTCACGATTCATGTGGTGAAATAAAACATGGGAGAACACAGAATTCATTTCTTCTTTTTATGCCCACTACACACAGGGCGTATTTATTGATATTCATCTTTCTGCTGACTCTTACAGTCCTCAAACCAGTTAGTTACTGGAGGCAAGAAGATTAAAATGTGGGCAAATGGCCAAGCAGACTCGAGGTTTTGTTCCTCGAATTTGATTTGGACATTGGAGTTCAATAAAGCTGTTTGGGTTTTTTTGTTTTTGTTTTTTTTTCCTTTGTCGTTTTACAGTTCCCCTGGATTACCTACATGTAGTATTACTGCTGTGATGAGGTTGGTTTGTTTGTTCTTTTTTTTTTTTTTCTTCCCCCCTAGCATTTTGCATGGCTCTGTTTTGAGTGAAAGGTTAGACCAGATCACCTTAAGTGGTTCCTTCCATCCTAAATTATTCTGTGATTCTATGATTTTTGGCCTGCTTGGAACCGGGAATCTCTTGCAAAGCTGAGTCTGTTTTTGAAGGAGAATAAGAACCCCTTTCTAGATGAGAGCTGTTTGGTTTTAGTTTTGATATTCCCTGTGATGGCCATCAAACAGAAAATAAATAGCAGTTCCTCTGTTGTCAACAGGCTTTATCCTTTGTCACTTTTGTCTGATCTGTTCAAATACAGAAGTTGGGATTTTTAAAGGAAAAGGTTCAAACCATGTAATAATAAACACACCTCACTAGTTCACTGCTTGTTAGTATACAAAGCTTGTGCTTTGGATTCAAAAGTTGCTTTTTGCTTTAATTACTGGAATGTCTCCTCAACTAAGTATGCTAGGTAGCTTTAAAGCTGTTGGGATTTTTACTTTGTTGTTGTGAGGCTTGCTGTCAGCAAGTAGAAAGAAACCTCATGCTGCCTTTCTCTCTTTCCGTTCTGTAGTCCTGGTGTGAAAGAAGGGGGAGAAGAGTTTTCCCAGGGTGAAATACAGGTAGCAGGATGTACGGTGGGGCTAGCTCAGTTCTTTCTGATCCTCTCCAAGCATGACTGTTTTATGTCACTGGTGGATGTTAAATTGGGTGCCTTTACGGTCAACTTCAGCTATAGCTGGCTGGCTGCAGCTCCTTGAGTCTCTGACCGTGGCTGAAGGAAGCAGAGGAGATGAGGTCTAGGTTCACGTTGTGTTCATGGTGGTTGAAGTTTACAACAGCAACCTGTTATAAAAGTAGAAGCCTGGGCCATAAGGTCCAGTTTATCAGCAAAGATTGACAGGCTAGTTTACTGATAGCAGAGGTGACCTGGAAGCTGAGCATGGCTGATACTGATGATTCACACCCTGTGCCCTCAGATAATACTAACCCAAGAATTGCTTTCTTTACCCAACCAGAACAGTGTCGATGTCCTTCATCAAGGCCTGTGGGTGATAGTGTAGTAGCAGTCTGGTCTGTCTTCCTTTGGCCCTTCCTCCTCTGCTGAGGAGCCACCTTTTGGAGTGAGACTTGATAAACTAGATGATCCACGGGGTCATGGATCTCTGCTGTTTATACCAGGATAATAGTGACCTCAGTTGACATTAAGTGGCATTTTGTAAATTCCTTTATGTTTTAGAAGTTTGTTTCACAACAATTTTAGTGCTCTGGGTGGCTGCAACTGGAGTCCCAAAGGACAGAGTAAACGTTGGACATGAGGTGCCATTTCACTCAGAAAAGAGAGCCTTTGAGGGCAGGGTTGAAACCTGACTGTGCCAAAAATGAGAAACCTTCAGTAGTCTGCAGCTTCTGGAATCTGTTTTATCTTGGACAAGATTGTAGTGTAAAGCCAGGCTCTATGTATGAAGCTACATCAAATCTGCATTTAGGTCTGTGTCTGAAAAGAGATAGCTGTAGTCCCAAAGAGATTTTTTTTTTAATTTCTTATTGTTTTATGACATCAAATCTCAAGAGCAGGGAGGTGCTTGAAGCATGAACATCTAATATCAGCTTCCTATTAAAACTTTCATTAATTATTTTAAAATTGTACTTACGACCTGCCATGGATTACTTTATTTTTCTGCTTTGAAAACTTGATGCATCTTCCTTCCTTTTCCCACAATAGCAGGATAGTGCTGACTATTTTGGAAATAGTTTTCTTTGTTCAGATTTGGACTTCTGAATGCAAACAGTGCCTGCATCTGACACCTCTTCTATTTATGCTGGAGCGGAAATGCTGTTAATAAAATGAGCAGGCTTTCCCCATTCCTTGTTGCCCGGGGAAGATAGGTAGGTCAAACTGAAGGCAGAGCATCTCGTAGCTGAATAGGTGACTGGTGTTTTTGAGTACTGTCCTGGAACTAACAATCGAAGCCACTCATCCCCTACTCTGCCACAAACTTCCTCCTATATGATCATTTCGGATAAGGTTATTTTCATCTCTCTGTGCCCCAGTTCCCTATCTGTAAAATGGTGATAAGAACACTTCCCTACCTCATGGGGGTGTTGGGAGGATAAACGCAGTTAAGCCTGCGGGGCTCTTGGATGCTGTGGTAACTGGGGGCACAGACGGAAGAAGGGAAATGTTCTGCATAAAAAGTTTCTCTTTTTTTTTAAGCCCAGCTGTAGGTTACAGTACTGATGTGAGTGTGGTTTCCACTTACACCATGACTTGACTGGTACCATGTCTCTTCCCCGAATGTGTTTCCTTTTCCGCGTTTCATTGCTTGAATACCACGTGCATAGCAACGAAGCCATTAACGTCCTTACTAAATGTTAGTGTTTGCATCGCTGGTTGCAGGATCTGAGAGCCCAAGAGCCTGTGTAAGACTTGCTACTCGTATTTGCCCATTGGGGCTACTCACAGTGACTGAACAGATACCTGCTTCTGGTAACATCCACCCAGTGCATTTCACAGCCTAACTCAAACACTGGAAGGAGTTAAAAATGTGAATGGATTTTCACTTGTGGAATTCAGACTAATCTAGCAGTTACTCTGGGCAAGGCATGGACTGCAGCCTGACCAGAATAAAGCAATTGTCCTTGACCTAACTGGTTAACTTTCATAGAAACCACATCCTCTGTGTTGCCACTGACAACATAACATTCCTTAACGTTTGATTTCAAGTGGGGCTTTATTACCCAGATGTACATGCAAACATATTTTCTTCTGAAGAATTTCTGACCGATGACACCACAGAAGGTGCAAACCTTTTTCCGTTTTAACATGGGCTTTGTAGTGCCTGTTTATATATATAGTACAAGCAGGTAAGAGACAGGAAACCTATCTGCTTAATACTGATATTGTCACATGTCCAAAGCGAAGGCTGCAGTGAGTTGAATATTTGTTCAGTCAAATCTTGCACAAGCAAATGGAAGTGTTTTTTTTTTTTTT
>NW_020450650.1:192787-215216 GCF_003343035.1 Apteryx rowi
GGGTACTTCATTTATTGCCTGCTTGTTGAAACCTGTGGCTCATGTCATCTTCCTTGTTCACCTGCTTTGGTGAAATCTATATTTAGTTGTCTCTGCCCATCCACTTGAACAAGACAAAAATAACTTCAGTGTAATCCAGCCTCTCTGTCCTTTCCTCTCCACCCCTTCCCTCCCCTCTCCTTTCCTGCTGCTGGGCTTAGGGCATTCAGCTGTTTGGGAAGTGGTGGCGGGGGGTTGTTTTGTTTCCTTTTTTTTACGAGAAGGGAGTGGAGGGTGAGAGAAAACATTTATACCCTGCAATAAAATTGTTGTGAAGAGTATGCAAACTCTCAGAAACACTTCCTCCTCTATTATAACATTTGCTGAGAGGTCAGAGTGTGTGCAGAGTGTGTGGAGGGAGGTGGAGCGGCGAGGTTGGGAAATGCCTTGCATGTGGCATACATCTGTCTGACAAAAAGCCAACCGTGCCAGGGGATTAATGGACAAACAAATAGTGTTTCGGTTCTGAACTCGGAGGTTGAACCTAAAGTTTGCACAGGAGCAAATCTTCAGATAAGTTTCCGATGGACCTTGACTCCTGTTGTGCAAGTGCTGTGTAGTATTTAGCAGAGAGGAGAATGTTCCTGTAAATCCCTGCGCAGGAGGGAGCCTACACATAGTCTGGGCTTTGCACTGCTTCTCCTCTGTCCCGGCATCGCCACATCTCATCGTAATGTCTGTGACAAATTAACACTGGCCAAAATCCCCAGAAGTGTTTAAGCACCTAACCCCTTGACTTTAGTGTGAATTAAGCACCGAAGAACATTTGTTAATCTGTCTTTGGATATTGACTGTTATTTAACTGCAAATTGGATAAAGGGTGTCCACTGAATTTACCAAAATGTTTGCTGCCTGTGTTATCTGAAATATTGTTGTCTTCCACAATTACGCTGATAGTGATTTGAGGGAAACTGTATTGTTTGGTGAAACTGCTTTGAGATGCAGCCTGCCAAGTTTTTTTTGTATCTTGAGCTGAGCGTTCGGTATGTTGTTATTCCTAACAGGCACATTGTCTGGAGCTGTGGGGGGAGTGTTTGTTCCCATTAAAAAAATCAATTTTGTTTTAACTTAAGCAATTTTTAGGTTGTATTTAAAGGTAGTGGTGAGGAAGAAAGATTGAGGAGGGGGGAAAAGTCCTTAATTGTTGCCTAACAGAGAATTGAAATTGTCTTGTGGAAACTTTTCGTCCAGAATTAGTTTTTGTAGTTGCTTCTGTAGCATTAATAGAATTATTGCAGGACAGGAGGTGGTAGGAAGGTTTTTTTTTTTCTTTTTTTTCTTTTTCAGTACCGGCCACAGTTTTACGGATTGCTTTCTTCCTCCTCCTTTGCATATGGGCTGATGAAGAGCGAGCCTGGGCACCGTGACTGTGGCTCCGGGCAATGCTGGCAGAGCCATGCTGCCGTGGCTTGCAGCACCCTCGCTAACGCCGGCTTGGAAGACAGCTAGTGCGAGGATGCCAGTTGTCAGATCACGCAGTGACTTCTGTGATGTGTGTAGTTTGTTGGACAGTAAAGTGAAACCAGTAACCAAACCCAGCTTTCACTTGGGAGCCTAAATCCAGATTTGAGCCCCCAGGCTACACATTTTTAAAAGGCCTTGCTACCCTGACCTGCTGTACCGCCTCCCTTCTGTGGCGCCGGATCCGATTGCGCTGGCTCCTGTGCTCCATGCTGCTTTCAAATCGAAGATCACTTTAATTTTAGGAATGTTAATGCCTTACTTCGTAAACACAAATATGCATTTTGATCGTTCAAAAAGGAGTGGGCCCTGCATTGGGGAAGCGCACTTCTTGTGCTTCAAGGCATAGTGTAATCCTTTTAGTAGTTTGGATTGCCAAGATTATACTGGGCAAGCCAGGATGCCTCACAGACATCTGCTTTTCTGTCTATTGAGTCAAGTCAATATCCTCAAAACTGTAATTTTCACTGTAATGATGGATTACACTTGTCACAGTTTATAGAATTTTGTCCTGTGTGCTTTATAAAAGAAAACAGATTCTAATGCTTATTATTTCTGAAGTCAAATACGTCTGAACTAAAGCTCAGTGTATGCAAGACAAACTACGCTTTAATTTTACAATTGTCTGATGGGACTTTGCGATTTATTTGTTGTTACTTCCTTAATGATGTTGCAGTCAGAGGCACTGTTTTGCTAAATGTTGTGTAAAAAGTAAATTGTAGCACAGCAGATGTTGGTATTTGGATGGATGTCGGTGCAATGGGGGGACAGCAACAGTCATCTCTGTCAGCTGTCTTCAGACTCCACAGGCCTGCTGTGTGGTTACTTTGGTGTGTAAAAACAGCTCGTTTTGCAACTGGGAAGTTTGGCATTACATTTGGCACCGAGCCATTTCACTGGGTTAACACAAGTGTTTATCCAGCAATTTTCTTAAAATTGGTAACTCAGAAAATGTTTATTAAACTTCAGTACAAAGGAAGGGGGAAATGTAGCTGAATCTCTTCTTTTTTAAAAGAAACTAACATTTGTAATGCTGTAGTCTTTTTTTTTTAATTATTTTTATTTCCTCCCCCTCCTCTTTTTTTTTGGCTGCTGTTTTATCATAAATCTTTTGGCAACTTATTGTTTATAATTTCCTTTCTAAAGATTGAAAAGGGGAAGCATACCTTTTAAGGTATATACAGAGTGCCATAACTACCCTTCTATTCATTCTGTGTTTTGTCTTGAATTGGGTGCAAAGAACTGAGGGCTGCAAATGTAGCTATTTAATTACCCTCCCTTTTGTAAAAATTCCAGCTAAAGCACAGAACTTGAGGCCTGATCTGCAGAGTAGCTGATTTTGTATGATAAATTACTGTAGATTTTACCTTTTGGCTAAGTACAAGAGTCCCTGCAGGCTGTCAAGAATTTTTCATAAGACTCCTGTCAATATTGGACATATTTCTTTATGGAAATAGCAATTTGGATTGCCTTTTTAATAAGGAGGGGCAGTGGAGAGAGGTAGTTTTGCAAAGCAACAGCAGTTTTAATAAGATTTTATACCTTAAACTGGGAATCTTTTGATTTAAGTTTCATTAGGAAACTTCATCATATTGAAGACATTTAGTTTGGATTAATCTTTGTAATCCATTTTAATCTTTTATTGCCCCTGTGATTAAATAGCTAAATGTCTTCATTGTTTGAAAAAGCTCCTGTTTCTCCTGGAAAAGGGAAGATGATTAAACAAGGAGGAAAAGTATGTAAAGAAGTGTAGTTTCAAGCTCCTGATAGTGACCCAGAAGTGGACTGTGTGCTCAGTTGATTGTTTAGTTGAACTGCAGTTTTATTACCAAGTAGAATATCAGTACCTTAATTTTCATGCAAGTCCTTTGTTCTATTAAAAAAAAAGGGGGGGGGGCAAAAGAGGGAAGTGTTCAGTGTTACCTGTACCCTCCAATTTCTGTGCCTAAGTGTGGCTTAACTGGGAAAACTGTAATTTGTAAGAAGGTCTGCCCACTACAAAAACTAACTTAGGGTGCTGCAGATGAATGAAAATTGCAGATTAGCTCCTATAAGGGTGCAGYGACTGCTTTTCGGGAAAACTTTTTTTTTTGTCTCTTGGTTTGGTCCTGAAACTGTAATCCTGATCCGAAAATGGTGCCTCCTTGCAGTAAGGAGGGGGAGGGGGAAATAAGTGCAATAAAGCATTAATTTGGCAGTAATCTAAACTTACAGCTCCCCCAAACGAGAGGGCAGGCTGAGGCTTCAGGGCCAACCTGCCCGCTGGAAGCTTTCACGGCGAGCGCTGGCTCTGCTTGTGCTCGCCTGGGCTGGGGTTAGGTCACAACAATGCTGTGTGCTCACACACAGGCTGCGCGCGCTTTTTTTGAACTTGTGTTTGTGTTCAAAGGATATAGCTTTGCTATTAAAAATTGTTTTAGTCAGATTTGGCCACGTTCCAAGGACAAGGTCCTGAATGTGGAGTGATACCGTCCCCCTCGGCGGGGCAAACCCAGCCCTTCCAGGTGCCCCCGTTGCAAGGGCGGCAGGCGCAGCCGGCATCGCGGGGCGCGCGGGCCCCTCCTGGCCACGCTGCTGCTCCAGCACCCAGCGCCACCCTCTCCCGAGCAGCAGAGACCCGGCTCCAGGGATGGCCCCAGCTCGTCCTTTTGTCGGCAGCATCCTCTCCGGCGCAGCGGGTTGCAGCCGGAGTTGCCGTAGCAGGATGGTTGAGGCTGATCCGTGCCACGCTTCCCCCTCGCACTTTCCGCCTGTCCCCCCCTGCCACTCCCCCCCTCCTTGCTGGCAGCAGCAGGATTTTCAGGGTGGCCTTTCTTGGCTCGGACCCTTGTGGCAGCAGAGAAACCCCTGGCAGCTGCTGGGTGAGATGATAGTATCAGATCAGGGACTAGTGGAAAAAAATGCTGCATCCGGAGCGCACGCTAAGCAGTGAACTGCAAAGTGGGGTTTGCATGGGGGGTTTTCTGTACGTGTGCATGCTTCTCCCTTTGCCCAAGTCCCTGAGGCACGAACGCTGCCCTGGATGACCTTCTTCAGGAACGTTACCCCAGGTGACCTTCAGTTTTTAGGAAAAAAGGTGGGGGAGGGAGGGAGAAGAGGCAGCTCACATGAGTTTTGAGCTTTATTTAGGGCTGTCTGGTATTCTCACACTTAAAGTAGGGGTATCAAACTCCTCTGGACAGCTGGTATAATTATTACAAGTTCTCCTACCAACTTGAACGGTGGCTATAACCTTGCTAGGCTAGGGATGAGCATCAGTGTTTGTTTTGCTTCTGGTTTTTGGGGGCATGTTACAATTCTTACAAAGAACGGGCAGAGGAGCTAGAGGGACTGGACTCTGGCGAGGGAAGGGGCTCTTTGGGCTGAGGCCGGTGGCAGAGGGACCCATGTGGCGAGGAGCAGCCCCGTGTGGCGCACTGCACTTGGAAAATCAGGTGCTAATGAAAGGTGGGGCCGATGCCGCAGTCTTTGACCTCTGAAAATCCTATGGGGCATGTGCCAGGCCTGATACCCACTGAAACTGGTGAGCTTAGGGGTGCCTGGCGGTGGGGATGATGAATGTTTGTATTTCCCCTGGGAATATGAGCAGTGTTAAGAGGAGCCTGGCGTTTTTGCCATGTATTTCCAAAAGAACAGGATAGGACACTGCAGTCTGGAAAGTGTAATTCTCAYGCCCATCTTCCTGCACCTGTCTGCTTTTTGCTTCTGTGTGTATACCTTTTATTCTTGATGCTTTTATTTAATAAAAAGTGGCTTTAACATACGAAGATGCTGTTGTATCATGAAAATTAATTCATGATAACAGTATCAAGATAGGTGGGTCTTTATTCAGCTGCATCAGGTATTTTTCATTTYTCCTTGTGTAAGAAACAAGCTCTCATGAGACTAAATGGGATGCAGCTCTCCTGGAGCTTGAAGCTGTTAGGGAGAAGTATGATGATCCTGTCTATTWGCCATCTATTAGAATAGATGACTTTGGGGTTAAAAACATGCTTGTATTATGTGTATGTACTACTAAAAACATGTTGTTTCTATATTACAGGACTAAATTCTAGTACCATTGTAATCCAGTAGGAATTTTGCTGTTTGGTAATAATGCTCAATATTTTTGCTGTATATTGTAAATTAATTTTAATAGTGTTTAAGGTGGGTACACGTGTCTGCCTTAGCCTGCAACCCTGATGCAGCATCAGTGTGGATTCTCCTCTGCTGTACAGTGACAACACACCTCAGTCCCAGCTGCAAAATGGGCCTCACAGATACTTTATGTCCTTTCGTTCCTTGATTTCTTTCATCAATTTGATGACAAGGCTGTGAAGTGGTGGTGAGGATTGTTAAAAATACACGTTATTCAAGTGGAACACTTAAAAAAAAAAAAGTGAAATGTATCATTTTCTGTGCCAGTACCTTCTGGCACTGAATGCAGCTGTACTGAGTTTGGAGGTGCCCTGGAGCGACTCCTCTGTTCCCCGGTGCTGCTGGGCAGGTCGTCTTTTCTGGAAAGTGCTTGTAACTCTCCACTGATGGCCATTAAATGGCTAAAGTTAATTGAAACTGGACTAGGGCTAACGTGGGCTCCATATGCTCTTCCAGGGTTTTGCAGACTTCCTAGTGAGCAAATGGAGAAGGGGAATCCAAATTAGCCTTGACCATGTAAACAGCTCCCCCTTTTTAATGTTGCTTCTTATTTTGTATCATGGAAATGCTTGTTAAACTTGGCTTTTGTGTGTCTTTCTATGAAATATTTAGCTTGTGACTGTTCTGTTTGTGTAAACATGTTTAAACTTCTGCATTGATTTTTTTTTTTTTCCTTCGTTCTCTGATGCACAGCATGGTCAGACAATTACTGGCAGACTTTTGTTGTAAGTGACRTGAAAGAACTCTCTGTATTTATGGTGAAAATTATTACTCGAGCCTAGAAGCTAGAGAATAACAATCCGATGTGTTAATTTCTTACCCTCCATAATTTGCTTATTTATATAAGTCCATGCCTTGCAGTCTAGTTTTAACAAATACAACTTGTTTTCTGTTTAAAACTGTCCATGAAGTTTGTCTACATCATCCATTTTAGGCAAGCTATTGTTTCCAATAAATCTCTTCTAATACCCTTTAGGTTTTTTTTCACCATTTCTTTACTATTCCCCAAGGTTTGGATTTGCTTTGTGAGTGACACAATGATCTAGCAATGCGAGCCTAGGCGAGCGAGCCGGGGACTTGTGTGTCCTCGCCGTGGCGGTTTTGTGTGGCTGCATCCTTCCTCTTGCCTCCTCAGCCTCGCTTTCCCATGCGCGCACACCTTGGAGTTAACAAATCACCTCGCTCAGCTTCGCTGACTTTGAGAGGCTAATGGTGAGCCTCTGTGCAGCAGTCTCCAGGTTTAATGTTCACAAAGCAAATAAATGCATCGTAAAATCACTCTTGCCCGAGTCTTGGCTCTCCTAATCCTTTTTTAATGGGGCAGAGTGGGGGAAGGGACCCAGAATCAATTTTTGTTCAATTAACGGTGCTTTTCTTGAACATCCTCCATGTGTTATGTGTAGGCGGTCTTAGGAATGCAAGCTAAAATCATACTTTTTGAGTTTTTGTTTAATTTATGGAAAAGGCTTTGGTTTTTGTGTGTTTCTTTGTGCTTTGTCACCTCTTTTGCTGTCTGTCGGTCTCTAGACAGGATTTTGCTGAAGAACAAAACTGGATATGCCATGTTCRAATAAGGAATGTGTCCAAATAAGTGCAAGAGTCACTGCTAAAGATGCTTCTGCCTGTATCTTATTCTAAGGGGTAAAATAATTAAATCAGCTTTTGGATGATGTCTGGAAAAGCCCTTTCTTGTTCAAATATACCAGGGTGTGGTGGGATTTTTTTTTTTAAACTTTATATTTTTATTAGAGATCATAAAGTCTTTTGGAGGACTACATCACACCCTTCATATAAATATATCCAGTGTAGTTAAGAGCCTAATTTGCAAAAATAGTGATTGTATTAACTTCAGATTAAGCTCAAGGAAGAGCTGTAGGTACCCCCTTCCTCTAAGGGGAGACATTTAAAAAGTCGAGGAGGCTTATTAGCTTAAGTGCCTTGTTAGCTGCTTGTGCTATTTTCCATCATAGTGTCAAGGTAAAAATTACTTGGGGAGCAATAATTGTTCCAAACGTGTTTAATTCAGCTTAGTGCCTCTGACGTATCTTCTGTCATTTTTATTTATTTGTATCAATGAGGGAGAGTTGGGCACCTGCCAGCAGCAGAGGAATACGTTGATAGCATTTTCTGTTAGTTACTGGAATGTTTTATTTCGTTAAAATGCTGTACCTGCTTGTAAGCCTGCCAGAGAAAAGATTTCTCAAATTGTGTTGGGCACCTTGTGGTAGTTTTAAGTCCTTTTGCTCCCACCATGAGGTAATGGAGATGAAGTTCACTCCGAGGTTGTTTTCAGCATAGCTTAAGAAATCACTTTACACTTTCCTGTAACTTATGTAGCTATCCTTAAAACTGCTGTTTTTAATGAAACTTCATTTGCATCTTCTCCCACTGGAGACAGCTGTAGGTTAGGACTAGCCTGACTAAGCTGTGCCAAAGGTAGGAGTAAGGAGTTTTTTATATGCTGATTAATTCTCTTTCACTCCTTTGGGAATATCTGATATTGCTTAAATTGATTGCTCTAAGCAATATGGCAACATTTTTGACCTTCTAAACTGAGATTCAGCAAAAAAAAAATGGGGGCGGGGAGGAGAAAAACCTCCATCTCTGAGTTTTACATAACCATGCAGCTGAAATACAGTGATAGGAAATAGAGGTGTCATCTTCTGTAGTGGTATATTGGCTGGTGATCTCAACACCTTTGAAAGGGATGAAATCAGGGACCCATGGTAGTTGTCCATCCCCTGCATAGAAAAGGTTTTAGGTGAGAATCAGTTTCTCCATAATCTGACTTTTGATCTCTCATGTGATTTGTGAATCAGAGCATCCGTTTCTTGCCTTCGTTAAGGATTTTACATCTGTGCTGTTGCCTAGCTAAAGACAGAAGTAGCTTCCGATACCTTTACTTTTATACAAAATGCCTCTCTAGTTTTGTGGGAAGCGGTAAGTCAACGTTATTTGTTGTTTTTGGAAGTTAATTTACAGATGTGTGGTGCCAGGTGACCGTAAGCGGCAGCTTGCTTGCTTTGCAGGAGCTCCTGTTTGGGTACAGCGTGAGGATCTTTCTTTGTGGCTCTGTACATGAGAGCGTTTAATCATTCCCCTTTGCCCCACCTCCAGCTTCCCTCTTCCTCCCCTCCCTCCCCAAATTCCCTGAAGATATGATAATTGAGCAGGTGCCGTATATCGTAGCTTTGTGCGAGCGTGAGAAACGGCAGTCGGTTGAGAATAGCCGGAGCCGCGCTCGAGGAGGAGGCATTTCTTCTTAACCTGTTGGCAGCAACGTCAATCATTGTCACGCAGGCCGCCGTGGGCCTTTAGATGCGACGTACCACTCTCCAGCTGCACGGAAAGCGAGCGAGAATAAAGCCGGCGACGGATTTGCCGGGCGCTGAATTAGCTCGCTGTGACAGCGGGGTCCATATATGGGCCGTGAAAGGCGCCGAGGCGGGCGAAGGCGCCGCGCGCCGGGCCGGGGCAGACGGGCTGCTGACTCAGGCTTGACCTCCCCGTTGGGGAGCCCCCCGGGCCGCGGTGGGAGCCGCCTCATTGAGATGCAGGGCACGGGCGGCCTGGCCGCAGCTGTACGCTGGCGGCGCGGGCTGCGAGCACATCCAGAGCCGCGCCGAAAGCACAATCAAAGAGCTGGCCCCCTTCTGTACTCCGCTGAATAGACAGGCAAACCAGAGGTCCTCCTCTCCCAGCCAGCGTGTTGGGAAAGGCATTAGCATACTCTTTTCTTTTTCCTTTCCCCAAGCTACCTACAACCCGGCACTTGTTTTAAATATCTTGTTTTGACGGTGTGTTAAGGGAAGAGAAGGGTGCTGCACCAACCCCGTAGGTGTCTGTGCAGCTACTAGAAAAAATATTTGAACTCGGATTTTTTTTCATTTGAATCGTCCTGGACTCCTTTAATTGTTTAGTACCTAGTATTTATGATATGGGATTAGCTCACTGTTTGGAAACAGCTTATTTCTGAGAGGTTTAGAAATGCAAAGACGACTTTCAAACCCTGCTTCTTTTTTTTTTCAAATCTGTCTTGGTTTCGGCTGATTTTTAAGTGAGCAGACAGTTACAATATTTACTTGAGCAGCAGAAACTAACTGTAAATCCACGTTCCGTTCTCCAGGCAGGCCAACGCGCGTGAGATGGCAGCTTCGAAAAGCTTCGCGTCTTTAAGGAAGCTGGCATCTGTTTTGCTGAAACCTTATTAGGCAGACAGGACGCAGACCACTTTTTGCTGCCGTTGAAGTTTGAGAAATGAGTCACGCTGCCTTTGACCAGGGGAACGTTTGCCCTGCAGTCGGCATCACATTCAGGTTTTGCTTGGGTGGTGAAATGCTGTACCTTCAAGGAATGCAGCGTGTTTTCCAAGCGCATGGGCACGCAACTGAAAAGCTCTAATATTTGGAGCGTTAACTTCAGTTGTCATTAACGGTGCTACTTTTGATGCTCAAAGCTGAAAGCATACTACTTTATTTGTCCATAGATTTGTGGTAGCCACTTGAACACACATAATATAACCGAGACCTTGTTTTCACTCGGTGCTCCTGGGCTTGTCCTAGTTGCTTTGGGGCATAAGAAAGTTAATAGTTGGACCAGATCTTTTGTAGAGGGTCAGGGATATCATTGGATGCTTGCTTGGTTAACCTAATTTTTTTTTTTTTTTTTTTTTAAACTATTGGTATGTATGAGTTGATTAAAAAAATAAGCAAAGGCTTCTTAAATATAGTCTGTTCTGAATTAAAGGGTGTGGTGTTGGCTCTGAATGAGCTTGATGCAGCAACAAGCATGCAGCAGTTGGTAAATAAAGATGGATTTTCTTTTGTTCTGCTGGTGCTTGCTGCTCATTATTCTCCACTTACCCCGTGAGCTTCCCAGGGAGTGGCAGCTGTTTCTGATGTTAGACACTCTATCAGTGGTAGACAGCTCCAGATTCGGTGAGACACTGTTGTGGAGAGGAGAGGAAAATAACCTAACCCTGCACTATTGTAAATCCTCGGTAGAATTAACTTTTCATGAACCAAAAGAGTTTTGTGTTTAACTTTCAGAAATATTCAGATGTAAGCGTGCTTTGCAGCACATCTTATTGTGGAAAGCTTTTTTGGCATGAGATGGGTTTACATTCGAAGTGTGTATTAAGTATTGTAATGTGCAGTGTGGGGGCAGATACAAGGCAATAAAGGGAAATCAGTCTATAATAATCACGTACATTTGCAGATATGTACAGTTTGGGAGTTTTTGCAATTTGAAGATTTTTTTTGAGTAAACAGAATGGTACATAAAGATTTTAAATAATAAAGCTAGCAAGTTCAGAGGAGTCTATTTGATGCTAGGGTTTTATACGTAGGATTTATAACCCATGCTCTTGCTTTTTTGTCTCTGCAGTGTTAGCATTCTGTTACTGAAAACAAAGAAAGCTCTGCCAGGGCATTACACAAGCAATGAATCACAGAGGAAAAAATGTTTTGCTTTGTAAATTGTTCAGTTTTCCATGGTGCATCATCATTATTATTATTATTTTTTTTTTTTACTGTTGTCTAATAGAATCACCACACATGCTTGCACTTACTGTATTTCATGAATTTCTTGTAGTGAGACTACCTAACTAATGTTATCGATGACTCCAGCTAACTTGCTTATGAGTCTTAAAAACAATACCACAACAAGAACAAAAACCAGGGCAAAAGTCAAAACAGCTGTCATGCCTGAAGAGTGACCTGAGCTTRCCGAGGAAGGAAAAGGTGTTATAATGTTTTTCAATCAACTTTGTCCCAGCAGTTCCACGCAGTTAGTTTTGTCGATGTTGACAAATTTGTTTTCTGCCCAAAATACTCAGATTTGCTATCATGATCAGTCTGGTACTCCTTGCGGGTTGTAGAAAGCTTATGGTGTTGTAGCAGTTGATAGTGCCAATCATGAGAATATGCACTTTGTACATTTTCCCCATGACTCTATTGGCAAATCTTTCAGGACTTCTGTAGAGGAATGCTAGTTTGCTTAGGCTTGAATATAAAGATACGCTTACAGATTATCTGATCGGGCAGTCACAGACAAGGCAGTGGCATGCCAGTTTGCTGCAAGATTTAGAAGTGTAACCTCAGTGTGTTATATAATAAATTTATACCATAGATGCTATGGTGTGCCTTATACTGCTGCAGGCCATCAAGTCGTGGGTGCTGATGTCCTTTGTAAGAGCAATAATCAATAATATTTAGATTTACCATTTTTCAGGATTCATTAAGCTCCAGACATGTGGAAGAAGTAGTTTAAAACTTCATTACTAACTTGCAATTTAACAGGGTGGATCAGGAACCAGAACCTGCTAAAGTGATGAACAGGTAAAGGTCCAAGTAAAATGATCCATGTAAAATGTCTGACAGTAATGAAATCATATGTGTGTGTGTGTATATATATTTTTTAATATGTAGAAAGAGTGAATGGTAAATGATGGCAAGTGTGGAGGAGGATGCCATAGATATGGAATACACCATTTTGAAGACTATGTGATTAATCTTATTAGATGTTGTATATGTAACAACCATACATCAGTGGAATAAAGCTGTAAGAAAATGAGAGCCAAACATAAGCATCTAATAAAATATAAAATAGGCTAAGGGAGAGGAAGAGTCTCTTGTGACAGTTCAATGTAATTTTGTGTAAAATCATGCATGCTTCACTGAAAACAATAATCACRTAGTAATTTCAGATTGTGTTTAAAAAAAAAAAGTCTCCTCTCTAAATACCATTTGGGAAGACTTGTAGCATAGATAAGGGAGTAAGGAAAACCTGAAACTGCAGCTGCCTACCTTGCCCATCTTCAGGTTTTTTCTGTTTTTTTTTCCTTCCAATCCAATCTGGCTTTAGTCATAAATGCAGGTACAAGGAGGAGTGTAAGGTGTTTCTAGCTCCTCTGTGACACAGGGTGAGTTAATTTCACACTGTTTGTGAGATAAGGTAGTTTGTTCACCCTCTGAAGGTGTTTTCAGGCTATGCTGGTATAGATTAGCTGTTGCCACGTTTCTTTTATGAAAGAGAAGAAAAGTGCCAGTGTATTAGGTATGTAACACGTGCGATCCAAAATCACGACATCCAGACAGCTGCCTGCCTTGGTCTGTGTGCCTGGCAAACCGCTCCAGTAAGAGCRAGACGGAGTCCGCTAGGTAATTTCTTATCCCTGTAGTTACAGCTGTGGTGTAATGAGATTGGAATAATCTCACTGGTCTGGCAACTTAAATGCGAAAGGCTTCGTAATCTGCTACTGAGCCCAGAAAGTTATCAGCTTTTAATTAAGGTCAGCATTAAAAAGAAGAAAGACAACCAGTCCTTCTCGATTTACTGCCTTGTCTATGAAAGTTAAGTCATGACAGCTCTGGTGAGTTCTTCTGAAATCCTGAAAGCGTTTGTCATTTTTGTAAACCTCTCGCAGGTTAGTGCGACACTTGACCTGCAACTGGGGTAGACTTGGTTAAAACAAAAACCGTGCAATTTGTGCACGTTCCTTTTCTTTTCATCTTTCTTTTCCTGTGTAGTAATGCTTTGCTGCTCTATCAGTGCAAATAGGTGTTTTCTGCRTACATGGCTGCTATTTCAAGTACACCAGTCCAGCCTTTATGTGACTCTCCCCTCCGTTCCCCTTACTCTTAGTTTCTTGCTTTAGAATAAAAAGTTAAAAGCCCAGCAAGGGCTAAACGGAGGAAAGCGATAGTTAAGGGGGTGTGCGGGCACACGGACGTGTGGAGCAGATGTCGGGGTTGTGTGGATTTCTGTTTCTGTGAGAGAGAAGGACGAGTCCGAACAGAGGGCAGAAACCGCCCGGCTGGTGCGCGAAGCRGGTTGGAGCCGCGCCGCAGCAGGAGAGGAGCTCTGTGGGCAGAGGCGCGAGGCGCAGCAGCTGCAGGGGAGTTGCTGGGACAGGGGCCATGTCGCCAGCAGAGAAATCGCCCCCGGAGGAAAGCGGAGCAGCGGGAGAGCGGGTGCGTGGGGCCCCCGGAGAACRGAGGCAGTGCCAGAAGGCTGCCTTAGCCCGTAAATCGCGGGAGTCTTTTCTTCTCGCTGCTCTTGCCTGTCATTGAAGAGCCTGCCACCAGCCTGAGCTACCACGGGTGCTGGGAGCCAGACCCTTCAGCRGTGTGCTCGGGCGGGTGTTGGGGCCTGCCCTTTCCGTACGGAGCTGAAGGGAGCGTGGTTTCTAGGCTGGCTCTCGCCTGCTCCCTYGTCCTCTCCCTGATGACAATCAAACAAGAAAAGCAAACATGAAACCCTGTCAGAGGGTGTAGCTCCTGCCCAGCTCTGGGTGCTTTGTAGAGACCTCTTCACCATCTTATTTCTTTGTTATAATTTTTTAATCGGTTGTTGGTGAGTAGGAGCAAAGCTCTGCGAAGCGAGGTTGATACCTTAACTCGAGCAGCCCCCCGGCCACGGCTTTGGKGATGCAGCACAACAGAAGTGTTACTTTTGGTAGGACCTAGAGGCCCAACTTTACATYGGGTGAAGCTAACTGAGGTTCTAGAGAGACTGGCTAAAAAGGTGATAACATGGGTGAAGAGCAAGGGGGAAACTGAGGCACACCAACCTGTGCAGTCACCCGGAAAAGCCCCAGGCTGGACCCCTATCTTCTGTCCCTGATGAGTAAATCCAGTAAAGAACTGAGGTTTTGATCTACTCTCTTTATTCTACTGCTGGAGATTTTGAAGTGGCTGTAATCTAGTTATGTGACTGTGTTATCTGCACAGAATTACTCAGATGAGCAGTAGCATGGTGTGATCAAGGGATGTTTTCCTCAAAAAGAAAGGTATTTTTCAGAATAGATGGTTGGTTTAATCTTTCTGGTGGCTCTACATCATCCAGTATTTTCCCCTTCGTATTGTGATATATCATCTCATGTTTCATGCTTGAGATGATGTGAGAGGAGTGAGTGATGTTATGTAACTTAAGCAGAGAATTATCTTTTTATGTTCTAAAAGTGACTGTTGGTTTGATAAAGCAGTTGACTAATTAGTAAATTACCCATTGTTGTTTAAAATACTTGCGCTGCAAAATGTAAATGAAAAAAATTTCTCCACTTGTCAGTATGAAAAACGACAATAGCAAAAATAATACATAGGACATCTGCTCTGATTTTTTTTAAAATTTAAAATGCATTTAAGGCAGATGTTGCAGAATTGGAATGGAAATAGGAGTAGATAGAAAAAACATAGCTGTTTACCTTTTATGAAGTCCCATTTTTATGCTTAATATCACTAGCAATATCTGACTGTGTCTGTAATTTTTCTATTGTTTGTATCAGAATGGACTGAAAGTCCTTAAAACTGCTGCAAGTCAGAATGACACATAATTTCAATATTTAAGAGTCCTTATTGGCAAGTCTGTGTTTTGGGRTGTTTTCTGATGATCCCCTTTGCCTGTTCTTTTTTTTCCAGGAGAGTAYATAAAGACATGGAGGCCGCGGTATTTTCTTTTAAAGAACGATGGCACATTCATTGGCTACAAGGAACGACCACAGGATGTTGACCAACGGGAATCACCTTTAAATAACTTCTCGGTAGCTCGTAAGTGTTTTTATGTGCTCCCTCATCCGGTTTGGGGCTTGATGTCTTCTTGTAATTGTAGCACTGGTAAGCAGCATCAGTAGCATTCAAATCTGTCCAAAACAGGCAATGTATCTAAAAGCTAATATCTTTTTATTTGAGATGATTTAAAAAAACCCAAAAAACTGTTTCGGTAATGAATGTGATCAGTAGGTTTGATGTATGGATACTCAATCCATGTCTGTTTTTTTGCAGTTTGCTGTTGATTTACTGCTTCTGGTTATAGAACAAAATGGGTTTATTAATATTTTGTATGTCTGTTATTCAGCAAGTTGCTTTAAAGTGAAAATTGACCCAAGTACATGTCTCAGTACTTGGCAGGTAGATACAGCCTAAGTGTTTCAGCCTCTGTTCTGCCATCAGGTCTGGATTCAAGTGGCATTAATATAAATCCAAGTCATTTGTTTGTTATAAGAGAACATGGATTGAGCACTGGATTTAATGAAACACACTTGGTTTTTCTTAATTTTGAAAAAAAAAAAAACCATTTTTCTCCTTTTAGAGCCAACAAAGGGTTTGGAAGTAATAAAATCTCCTAACTCTACACTCTGTCCTATGCAGACATTTCCGACTTTGCTCAGGTGCCACAGCACAGCATGTGATAGAAGAACCTGAAGAGAATTTCCTTTTCTTGCTCATGTTTTTAACCTTTCCCTGTGTACTTCCAGCTTTTTTTTCTCCTGTTTTTAATCTTTCCTGTCTCATGATCGGCCTGTGTCTTGTCCCACCACTTAACAGGTGCCACAGTGATCTATTTTTATTAACAACGATCTGTTCTGTGTTCCTGATGACTAGTGGAAGGGAAGTACTGCAGTGAGAAATGTAGGGGGCTTTCCCTCTTCATGACAGGGTAGTTTGCAATATATGGGRTTCATCTTCATATTTGACCTTTTAAGAGTTATATTTTAGAACACCTTGTGCCTGAAAAAGGGCAGGGAAGCCTTAGGAATTAATGCAGATATTCATTTTTTATCTGGTAGCTTCAATACCTGCTCATCCCAGTATATACTTTTTAATCACGTTTTAATAATGACTGATGATAGGAATAAATAATGGACGTGCTGTTGCCTACTGCATCAGTACAGAATGCCAAGAGTGCTTTGGGGATTTTTATCTCATTGAACTATTTTAGAGACAAAATTGATGTAGTATGTGCACCTCAGTAATGACATGGTACTTTCCTCTTTAGATTGTTATCTTCTTATGGGTCAAGAAAGTAAAGAAAAGCAACAGAAAGCCATTAATTCACAGACTGTCTTTTAAAGCACTTGGTCTGTAGCCAGGGGCTTTTAACAAATGCACTTTTTGCAGGACGCTTTCATCCTGTTGCTGCTAACTGCATTACTTAAAGTAATTATTTACTGCAGCTTGGTGCTAAGGAATAAAAAAGGGTGTGTTGCCTTCTCTTTGTCCAGGTTGCTTTCAGAAAGCGTTAACTAAAATTGGTTTTCACAACAGGAATATGTTGCTTTTTTGGCAAATTGAGCCTGTCAGCCTTAGCATTTATATATAAACAAGTTGTTACCATGGCATCAGAGCATTGTCAAGCAAGACGAGATGCACGCCTCTACGATAAGGTGTAGCCCCTGTAAGTGGGACTGTGGAGAAGGCGGCGGGTGGGAGGATGTTCTTAGTTAGCAATGGCTCTTACCTGGCAATCCAGTGGTAGTGGCAGGTCTGGAAGGCCTTGATGATTATGGGGAAAGCCTCCTTGCTGGAAGTCACTACACTGGTTTTGGTCTCACTGAAGCGGCTGTTGCCTCACCAGGATGTAATTTTTCGTGTAGGCACTGGTGTGCAGTGCTGTTAGTGTCTGATGTGTGGTTCCCTTCTGCTTACCCTTCCCACTTGTATCATTTGGATTTCTTTTGCACCGCGACTTCCTTTTGAACCTGCTTGTGCTGTACTTTCACTTGAGTTAACTTGTTGAGTTAGCGTGAGTTAACTCGAGCATCTCTGGAGGAGCAGGCCAGGATACAGTTTTCACACTGTAGGCAAAGCCTGCAGAAGGCAGCTGCCAGCAAAAGTGGGGGTGGATTTTGCTTAAATGCTTTGTAAAAATTCATCACTTTTTTTCATGTGACCATGGAAGTCCTGACTTTTTTGTTAATTAGTGAACTAGATTTCTTTTTTTTAATGAGATGGCAGGCTGTCTCTGTCAGTCTGTTCTTTGGAAGTGGTCCCATGCTTCTGTGTAAAATCTTTACCCTCTTCTGCTGTAAAATCATGTAGGTTTTTGTCGTTGCAAGTAGAAGTGTGGTGTGTGGATTTTTTTATGACTGGGGGACTATTTTCACTTGTAGTGTCACATTCATGTTAAGTGTCTTTGCCAACTGGTGAGAGGTAGGAATACTCATTTGAGGAGAAAACAGTGAAAGAAGGTAGCATTAGCTAATGATGATTTGTCTTTTCCCTTAACAGTTAGTCTCTTCTTTATCTGAAACCAGCCTCTCCTTTCAATCTGTGATGGTTTTGATCATATGTCTGTGAAAACTTGTTTAGAGAGCTCCCGTGATGGAGAGAGGCTCAGTTTATTTTTTAATACCTAATTTCCTATTTAAAATAGCCATACATCTATGTCTGTAGCCCAACGATATGTTTAAGGAGTTTATTTTCCCCAGAAGTTACCTGTTGGTGATTTTTTTTCTTCTTTTTTTAACCTTTGAAAGACAGTGCCCAAACCTATTGAGTATCTAACTGACTTTTTTGAGTCATATTTGAGTTCATGTTCTGTTCTTCACCACTAAGATAAAAAGAATAAAAGAGCCTGTACCTAAATAGTTATTTATGCCCCAGAGACCCTGCAGATAAGTAACCAAGAGAGCTTGTGCTGTAAATCTGTTAGATAAGTAGCCTTCATACTGATTGTAATCTGAGTATCATGTGTGTCTACCTATTAGGTTATAAGCTCTTAAAACTACATAGCTGAAAAAGGTAGTATACTGTGAAAGATGACATGGAAAGAGAGTTCATCCCTGTTAGAAAGGAGGGATTATTTCTCCCACTGTCAAAAAAGAAGGTAGACTGTGGCGGTTTGGCTGTACAGCAGAAAACATAATTGCTTGGCAACATGAGTGCCGCTTTCAGGACAAGAACGTGTATCTGCGGTCCAGCATTTATCTGGGCACAGGATGGGGGGATTATAGTAGACATGTTTTCTGTATCTGCTGCTCCTGGGGGCCGCCTTAGTCTCTAAGTCCAGGCTCCCATGTCCTCGCTTGTGCCATGCTGAGATGTTTGCGGGGGGGGAATCTGTTCAGTGGTGCTGAGAGAAAAGCAGCATCTCTGTAATATTCCTGTTTGTCGTTCCAAAGTTTTATTTATACATCATTCTTCCGTCCTAACTTGCCTTTTTTTTCCCTTCCCCTTCCTTAAAGAGACCAAAGCAGGAATGGGAAAGATTCTTCCTTGACATTATTGGTTTAAAGCRTGATGTCATTATATAGGGAGCAGAGTTTGACACTTTCATCGCAAGTAATCTGCCTTTTAGCTTAAGTGCTGGGGAAACAAATATTGTGACATTTTAGAAAGTCACTGGGATAATACTAAGTGTCTTTCAAATACAAAATGGTAATTTACATTTGAATGCCTTGGTGTCTATTCCTGTTAGGAACAATTTCTCTGTCCTACTTACTTTAAAAGACCAAACGCCAGGAAAGAATCAAGAGGTTCTTTAGAGCAATTTAAATCATTTTTAACAGGCTGCTGTTTATAGTACTTACTTTGTTGCAAGTGGGGAATACTTATGTTGGCATTTTGACATGAAAGACTGTCTTCAAAGTGGGTAAGCGACCCTCAGCCCATATTTGAAACATGTTTTTATGGCAGAACCTCCACACGTGCCATGAATCAGACCTAGTATTACACAGAGTCTGTATTTGTACGTTGCTTTAGTGGTGCATGTTGCTGTACATGGTTATAAAAGCTGAGTTTGGTGCCTTCTCTAGCTTGCCAACTGAAACAGCAAATAAGAGTCCATTTTAAAAGTAAGAAAAAAAACCAAACAACCTAATGCTTCATAATTTCATTGATTAAAAATCCATGAGATTATATATAGGGAGAACTTTGTGATAGCCTCAAACTTTTTGAAACTGTGTGGCGCAGCACTTTGGTAACGCAAGTTACAAAGAAAGCCGTCTGTATTTCTTGATCTGTGCTGTTATGATTGAGCAGGGTAATTAGACAGCATATTGTTCACTAAACAAAACACTTCTATGTGACATACTTGAATTATAGTGGTTATTAACTGCCAAATCTCTATTATTCATCTTGCTGTATGCCTTAAAGATTGCTGGATCAGCAAGCTTAACAAATATCAGTGGACAGTGCTGATTTAGGGGAAAAGTGGTGGTATTTAATCGGTCCCCTTCTATGACTGGAAACACCTAGTGTGGTTTATTAGGCTGAAATTAAATAGTTAAAGTTCAGAGTTCAAGATTAGCTTAAATACCTGTACTGCTTCTTCAAAATACTTATTCTGAGAGACTAAATGTGAATCTGAAGGTTGTTTTAAGAAAGCAAACTCCTCTCAATTTGTTTTTTCATAATGTTGCACTTCTTGGTAAGTATAAGAGAAGAGCTCTGGATCTGCATGAGATTAGAAATAGTCTGATTTTCTTCTTTGAGGCTTCAGCCAGTATCAGGATCTGTTATGGCTGCRTTGGGCAGACTCATAGAGGACAGTCCCTGCCTTAATCTAAGCATGTTAGGCAGACAAAAAAAGATATAACGGTCAAGAAAAAGAACAGCAGCTAAGCTAAGGTGGCAGATCTGGGAGCAGGACTTGGATCTCTTGAGTTAAATTGCTCAGAGCCCGGCTTGCTGGGCTGTGCCAGCTCGCGCCGTTGTATTCAGCATTAATTGCCATTCTGCAAAAGATGATGGAGGTTGCTGGAGCACTGACTATGGCATGCTGAAAGCATGGCTGCATCTTTTTGTCAAAGTTCTTTAATTTCGGTGAATAAAGGAGTGCCGTTTATCACACTAAAACCTCTTCATGACTCATTAATAAACTTTTTCTTATCTAATTCCAGTGCTTTAGGAGGATGCAGTATAACCTCAGTGTGCTATTAAAGAGAAATTAGGTTTTCTTGTCATGAAAAATGCAAAATTACTCATTGAAAAGCTTATAATTCCAGTAGCAAATGAGGCATGAAATATATTGCCAAAAATACAGCACCCAAAAACGCTGGTGGTAAATATTTTATCTTGCTGCTAATTAAGAACCTGAATTTAAAACTGAGCACTCTAAATTTCCACAATAATAAAATTAACCTAACAATACTAGCTTAGCCTTAGTAATGTGTGCTGTTATTCTGGCTACATTCCGTTTTCAACTTATTTGATACTGAAAGTAGAGCATGTTTGTAGCTCTAGCAGTAAGCAGAAATTTCTCCTCGTCTTCATAATGCCTATTTACTTGTCATTTACTTGTATCTATTTACTTGGAAGTTGATTTAAACTCTGAGACTAAATAATAGCGAGCTTGTGGTTTCATTAACTGCAAGGAGAACATTTTAATGTAATAAAAAGAACATCTATTTATCTTTTATTTTTTATTTTTTTTCTCCCCAGCCACTTTGTTTCTGATTTTCCTTTAATAGGAGCTATCTAATTAGTATTAGAGTTTCCATTCAGGTAATTCTGAAAAATGTGGTGGTTTTGGCCTCTCAGTTATGATTTCACTGACTTTCTTTTGTTTTTCGGTTGTTCTGCTTTAGTATGGCTAGTGGACCCTTAATCAGGTGCCTGTTTCAGGGCCAAGTTTAAGGGGTAAATGCTCATAATATCCTGTGAAGCTTAAACTAGTAGATGTGGCTTTAAAAGTAATGCTCAACTCCCAAGAGAGAGAGAGCATTTTTATGAAGAAACTTGTATTTTTGAATGTAACCATGAGACATTCAGGCTGTGATTTCTCCGATGAAATGATCCATATTTCTGTAAAATTTGTCAGTTGTGTTTAAATACTGGCAGTGATGTAAAGTGTTGGCTGCGTGCCTGTCCAGCGTCCAACTGCTCGATGGCAGCTGTCCAGGACGCTTTGTGAACGGGGTCTTTTCTGGGGTGTGCCTCTGCAGTTTGATGTTCCCTCTAGTGTTTGAGGACTGGAAATGCTCTCCTCTAGAGGCTGATCTTTGTCAGGGCGCTGCAAAATGGTCAAATATACTCTCTGTCGACTCCTTCAAAGCCAAGGACAGGGCTTTATGTCAGTAAAATCCAAAGGAGGGGAGGTGGAGGATTGGCTTTAATTTCAGTGGATGTTATTGCCTCATTATCAGCTGACTTTGTCCATGCGCTCAGCTTGGGATGACCTTTGGAGTGGAGGACCTGTGTCTGAATGGCTTCTGTATCACCTCACATTTCTACTTACCTTTCCGGGCTGATCAGCTGGGGAGCCTTCCTGAGCAGAATTTGATTTGAGTGCTTAGATGACTATTTACCGAACTATTTATTGGTTTCATCAACATAATAAATTGTCTCAAGTCTTCTAAAGAAGTACTTACGGAGATTTCTATGGCTGATTAATTGTAACAGTTTGCTAGATAAGAATAAAGACAAATCATTATTTAAACCTGCTTATGTACCATGACTCTTTCTTCCTTGATTGTGGTAGAGTGCCAGCTGATGAAGACAGAACGACCTAAACCAAACACATTTATCATTAGATGCCTCCAGTGGACCACAGTAATTGAAAGAACATTTCATGTGGAGACTCCAGAAGAGCGGTATGTTTCATTCATATTTAATACATAAACTAGTTGAGAAAGCAGCTGCAAGTGTTCAGCATTAATAGCAAGTCCTTTCCTGAAGCTCTTATTTATCAGGTGATGGAGGTCTAGGCTGAAAAGTGACAAATAATTTGAGTGTTTTAGTTTTAGTGCCTGTTCTAATATAAAAGACACCTTATAAAGGGGGCTAGCTTTTCAGAGAGTGGGGTTTGAGTGGTATTTGGAAATGAAATGCTATTAGGTTGGGTATCCAAAAAGGACAGGTGCATCTGTGTGCTGGCAAACAGGTAGTTATTTCTGGAAACTTAGGGTTTATTTCTCATTGGAAATTTTGCGGTATGTGAAATGAAGGGTTTCTGGCCTGAGAATTCCTGGAAGGATGATCTCAAGTGAAAGAAAGATTCAGGCAAAGTTGAGTTGTATCAAAACACTGACCTTTTAATGTCTTTCTAGACACTTTTTTTTTTTTTTTTTTTT